>NC_045798.1:59313797-59613797 GCF_009873245.2 Balaenoptera musculus
TCTACACAATGGCTATCAAAAGTTTAAAAAGAATACAATTACAGTGTAATCCCACTTACGATTATTTTATTAGCTTAAGTCAGAGAAACTTCTTGAGGAATCAATCATGTGAGTAGGTAGGAGAATTTTTTAAGAGCCGGAAAACATCTCTAATTAAAATAATTCAGTGTTTTCATTTTTGAAATAAGAGAACTGAGCCCCAAAAGAGTGAAGGTCACTGTGGTATTTCATATTAAATTGTGCCACTGTCAATCTGCTGTATCTCACTCCACTAACAATGGCAAAGCCGAACAACTGGTTTTCATTGAGAAGATGAAAATGTGCTTCACTTTATTTCAGTTATATCTCAGGGAAAAGTATTTTTTTTAATGTTTACTAACATCAACAGTTTATTTTATAGACCCTTCTCGCCTACTGATCCCCCTCCATTTCAAGCAACTGAGGAATGTTGGGAGATGTGTTTCTCAGAAGAAGAAACATTTAAATATAAGACAAGGGAATAGAGAATAAATATTCTGCGGGTGATGGAACCTGTCAGCATGGTGAAGTCAATGTTTTCTTCAGACCTGAAATTTCCAATGAAGTCAGGTCTTTGTTAGCTCAGTGAAAAAGAAAAGAAAAGAAAATTTGGTTTCTGTATAAGTTAATTCTACCACTTTTGTTAAGAGAAGATATGGGAGACAGAGAGATCTGTGAAAACTGGTGAAGACCATGCAAATTGCTGTGGGATCTAGTTGCCACTGACATCAGTATTGACACTGCCTCTTGGAAATATTGTTTTACTTTCAACACAAAATCTTCATTTTACATTATATTGAGAGATTTACGGAAGATCGAGTTTTGGATTACATAGGAAACAATGTACGTGTAAAGCAAAGTTGAAAATGGAAACCAGCATGAGATTAGGGTGAGGCAGACACAAAATTTAGAGGATGTCAAAAAATTCAGTAATTGAGAAATTATAACTATAATGCAATTATTTAAAATTCAAAAAGCAATGCAAAGATATGGATGATCAAGGCAAGCCAGAAGGAAACTGAGTGACTATATATTTTTGTGGTGTTAAATATCATAAGAGTGGGATTATAGAGAATGACTATTTACAGAATTTTGATTGGAGCTGAGTGTAAAATACCTGTGTATAGATCGGCTTCTTCAAATTCACTTTTGCTTTCAAATATCTCATACTGTTTATCAGTACCTAGTCATAGATTCTGCAATTATTTTTTCTTTACCTGGTACTTGATAACACTGAATTTTTAATTACTTTGACTTGAATTGAATGTCATTAGAAGGACTAAAGAAAACATGCAAGACAACATGGGTTTGATGATACAGAAAATGACATGAGGATCACATGGAGATATAGAGAAACTGTGTTGAGAATATGTCTACCTTTTTAATATAAAGACTTCACAATTAATGAATTACTATAGATATTATGGAACAGCATATGGAGAAATGACATCAAGAAATGAGGGATAAAAAATGGTCAAAATATTAAACATAAATTAACAAGCTGTTGTTCCCATCAATTAGAAAAACTGAGGTGGTAAATTCAGCTTGAAAACATAGACAAGTACATAAATAAAGTTAAAACTTACTACTTGGGAGCAAACATTTTAATCCCTAGCTCATATGTAAAAAAGTAAACTTTATTTTAAATTCAATGTAATCATTTTATCTAAACTAAAATGGCATAAGGAAGATTATATGTCTAATTTATCTCTATGCAATTACCTGCAGTATAATTTCATGTGCTGACTGATTTGGTAAATTGAGTAATACTTCAAAGATGCACATTCTAAGTGTTTAAAGTGCCAAGATATTTAACATTATTATTTCTGAAAAAAATCATAAGGAATTTGGATATTATCTAATCTACCTTTTTTTCTTACTGTAATATTAAAGATGAGGAATTTAACATTAGGTGATGTTTGGCCTCTCAACTCTCTGTTGAAAGACTCTGGCTTATCAGGACACAGTGAACACTTATACACAAAAACATGCATATTTACAATAATTAAAACTCTGCAGAGGTATTGATAATCAGGAAGTCTTTTATAGAGTACGTGTTCAAGAAACAGAACAACCAGAGCAAGGAGAATAGTTTACCTTGGAGTAAAAATGGAAGGAAAGGGCTTCCCTGGTGGCGCAGTGGTTGGGAGTCTGCCTGCCAGTGCAGGGGACACGGGTTCGAGCCCTGGTCTGGGAGGATCCCACATGCCACAGAGCAACTAAGCCCGTGAGCCACAACTACTGAGCCTGCGCGTCTGGAGCCTGTGCTCTGCAACGGGAGAGGCCGCGAGAGTGAGAGGCTCACGCCCCGCGATGAAGAGTGGCCCCCGCCCGCCACAACTGGAGAAAACCCTCACAGAGAAACGAAGACCCAACACAGCCAAAAATAAATAAATTAATTAATTTAAAAAATTTACAAAATAAAAAAAAATGGAAGGAAAGAAACAGAAGAGTAAGCATAAATACTAATTAGTTAACAAGTGTTTACTTAGGGTCTGTTAAGGAAGTCTGGGAAATAACATTTCTAATGAAGACAATCTAGATAAGCACTGAAAAACAGACATAGATAAATTGATTGAAACTGTAAAATTTGGCCTATTTGAATTTCCATTGGCCCATATGTTAGCAATTTGTAGAACTGAGTCAGCAGTCATGCTGTCCCTGTTAGGTTATTAACAGTATCTCTTGAGATTTAGAAGGGTGACAAGCCTCCTAAATCCAAAAATGAATCCACATTTTCAAGAAGAGCAAGACATGCTCATCATACCACAGAAGGATTGCAAAGATTATTTCATAATATGACAAACTCCTATTCAAGTGACAACATATATTTATATTTATACGATTCAAAGATTCATGCTAGCACAGGAATAGGTATTATGTTTTGATGACTGTTGAAGAGATACTTTTGCCTTTATATCTTTCTATAATAATATCTAAATTGATTTAAAAATTGTTTTTGTTTGGTAATTAAAGGTATTTAATAAAACAACTAAAATTACCCACTAAGTTGAATGGTAGAGCTCAATGGTGTTTGTTTTATTGCTCTTCTTGACTTTTAGGTTACATATTATTTTATATGTATCAAGTATTTTATACTAAAAAATATAAAAAATAAAATCCTAGGGAAATTGCTTACCATAATTAATAAAATATTTTATGTCACAATTGCTTAAGTATATTATATGCTACATTTGGAGTTCTCTGGGAAAGTATGAAGATGAAATATAAGGGACTGAAAGGGGAAGGTAATGGAGAAATTAAGAGAAACAGAGAAAGAATTCCAAAATCAGATTTGTGCTCAGAAAAAGATGTTTCTTTGTCCCGATCCAAAGGGTTTTAGCTCTTCTTAGAAGAAACAGATTTTAACAAACTAATATGTGTTTCCAGTATATGCTTAGGCCTATCTATTCTGGAAGAAAAAGAAAGCATTGTGGTGTAGGGTAGTGATTCCAAAATATTGCTGCACAATATAATCATGCGGGGAGCTCTGAAAACATCTCAATGCCCAGGCTGAACCTCAGACCAAGTAAAATCCTGGTAACTGGTGTCACCAGTTTTAAAACTCTCTCAGGTGATTCTAATGTGTGGCCAAGTTTGACTCTCACACTTGAGCTTATATCAGTAATACCAAAACAGCTTGTTAAAATACAAATTGTTGGGACCCAACCTCAGAGCTTCTGACTCTCTAAATCTGGGTGAGACCTGAGAATTTATGTGTCTAACAAGTACCCAAATACTGCAGTGGCTAAGGACCAGGAAACCACACTTTGAGAACTATTTCCATAGAGTATATAAAACTAGACTTTAACTTAAAGGAGTTTATATCATTATGAACACACAGCACACACACACAGAGAAAGTTAGATATACAAATCAGGATATGTTAAGTGTTAAATGAGCTTGTTCGGTGGTTGTTTGGCGGTTCTAGCAGGGCAGCGCAGCTACCTTTGACCTAAGAGTGGTCCTCCTCTAGCCAGGAGCTTTGGGAAGGATGCACATGGAACTGGCAGGAAGGAAGGGAACACCTGCCCAGTCAGCCAGATCAGACAAATCGCTCACACGTCCGTGGATATATTAAGTGTTAAATGAATAGTACGGACAGTAAAAGAGGAAGAATAAATTACTGTGGGTTTGGATGTTCACTTCTTGGCTTTGAAGAATAAATGGAATTTAAATAGGCAAGAGGAAATTCCAGAAGCTCCATTGGAACTGGAAGCTCATTGACTAGAAATACCTGTGTAAAATTAGGTAGTGATGTATACCGTTTGTTTGGGAGACAATAAGGTCTCACTGGCTGAAACAAAAAATTTGTGCAAGGAAACAGTAGTTCCCTTTGAGAGAGTCTTTTTGAAAGCTGGTGCTGAAGGATCTACATATAAATCTGAATAAAAATATAATTTATCTACCAGGCAGTAGGGAAATTCTTAAAGACCTGAAAAGTGTCCCTTGTAGGGCTTTTTATTACAATGATCATCAATGGCAGATTTCTAGCCAGACTCCAGTGAACTCAATATTACATAAATCAAAACTGAAGTCCTATCTTTTGAAAGACCATTAATCACTTTCAGAAATGAGGCATTTTTAATATTATCAAATTAAACACAAATGGATATTAAAAACTCCAACAGATGATTAATCAATAAAAGTGAAAGTCGAGGACCTTATTAGTTATATAGGGATTAGCTGGTATAGCTTAAGTGCTAGCTATAAAATAAAAAAATAAAATAAAAATGATACCAGTAGCAATGGGGAAAAACCCAGAGAGAAGTAAAAGGTGTGACCTTCCATGATAAGCTCATATTTCGCAAACTACTAAAACTATCTTTGTTTCCCTAATTATCCTTTGAATCTCTTGATATAAAATTTCATTACACATTAGGTTTTCCACATTAACAACAACAACAAAAAAAAACAAAATTTGCAATGTTGAAAAAAAATATTAGAAAGTCCTTCTCTGAGTGTTCAGAATGATTCCAGGTCCTGACTCTTTACAGTCAGAGTTTTTAAAAACTGCAGAAAACTATATCTTCCTTTCTGGGAAGGACCAAAATCTTAGAAATCAGAAGCCACTTTCTTCCCTAGAAACTAGTTAGTAAAAGTGACTTTTGGTCCTGATCCCTCTAGCCCATTTGCTTAGGAATGCATGATTTTTTGTTACCCTAAACTCAAAGTAACGTGTTATAGGGAAGTAAATGAGAAATGCTTTTCTGGGAATATGAGGAAAGGAAAGTCATAACAGCATTGAACAAAATGTAGAAAACATAGCCTTCAACCTGAATAGAACTGAATAGTGTTTTTGGAAAGACATAATAATAACAATGGTGGCAACAATAACAACAGTAATGAGCACATATATAGAAGGGCCAGGTACTATTCTGAGCACTTTATTCTCACTAATTTACTGGAAGTCAAATTATTAATTCATTGCAAGACCATTGTATTATCACCCCCATTTGACAGAGATGGAAACCGAGGTTCAGAGATGCTGAGTAATGTGCCCAAGATCACACTAAATGAATGAACCAGGATTTGAATGCTGGTAGCAGGGTCTCAAATCTGTGCTCTAAAGCACACTTTATACAAAACAAACCCAGCCTTGGATGAGTGAAGTCATGTGAGCATTTGGAATGAAATATAGAAACAGGAAGGTGATATCTGAGCTGTGCACATGGGGAAAACGTCCATGCTATTGGCATATGACTGTGACAAGAAAGGATCAATTAAGGAGAGGAGAGGATGGAGTTTTCTGATTTTCTGTTTTGGTTCTGGACAAATAACATAAGGCAAATTTATGTGGGAAAGATAAGCAGGAAAATGAACACCAACAAGATCAGCTTTAAGCTATGTAATTGTAATTTCCAAATTATTTGTCTCTCTTTACCATTATAACAGAGTATTTTGAAGGTGAGGTGGAGCCTAATTCAATGCTGTGTTTATAGTATCCAGAACAATGGCTGGAAAGCAAGAACTCAATACATATAAGCTGCATATAGAATGAAAGAATGGCTTCGTTCAAAACCTCCTTAACAGAGGAAGATTTCCAAGATTACTATGATCTAAAATAAGCTGTCATCTACTCTCTTTCCATTAGAATGTGTAAATGTAAATTTACATTTTTATCTTATACTTACAAATGTTTCCCTTTCTTACCTCAAGTATCAGCCTTTTTATTAATATAAAGAAGAAGAATAATTTCATGGGACTTCCCTGGTGATCCAACAGTTAAGACTCCGTGCTCTCAATGCAGGGGGCCCCATTCAATCCCTCGTCAGGGAACTAGATCCTGACTGCATGCTGCAACTAAGAGTCTGCATGCCACAACTAAAAGATCCCATGCAGCAAATAAAGATCCTGCATGCCACAACAAAGATCCTGCGTGCCACAATTAAGACCCCGTGCAGCCAAATAAATAAACAAATAAATAAATATTTAAACAAAGAAGAATATCAAACATTACCTATTGTAAGTATCACTTTGCTTTATTTGGATTATTACCTTTAATATTCATATCAGTATAAGTTCTGTTTGAAAAGGTCTTGAAGCCAACTGGAGCACAAACATCTAGTTATCATAAAATGGGTCTATATTTTGTCTCTCTACAATGTCAAGAGCTGCATACACTCTCTCTTTTTTTTTTCTTTAACATAAGATTACAAGAATAATCTTGTGGGTTTTTTTAAGTGCCAAGAACTTTACATATAATAATTCCATTTCAGTTGATGGCAAAACCATCCTTACAATTGTTTGAGCCAACAATCCTCTCCTATCAATTATTAAATACTTTTGGCATTTCTTTAATATATATCCAGAATCTTATCACTTCCCATCTCCACTGCTACTATCCTGAATCTTACAACCCAAAACAAGGTGGGTACAATAGTTATTGTATATTATATTATATTATTATATATAGTATATTATCCATACTTTAGAGATGAGGAAATTGAGGCTTCACAAGTTTAGGTGATTTTATTTATTTCATTTATGCACTAGGGACTTGGAAGAACAAAATAGACATTCTAGTTGGGGAAGGCCAACAATAACCAATGATATAAAAATATTAAATTAGAAGATAATAGGTGCTACATAAAGAAGAAAGTGGACCAGAGAAAAGAATATGGGTGTATTGTAAGGAGGTGAGGTTTTAAACAAAACAGACTGGTCAGGATAGGACCACTGAGATAAAAAAGAGCCATGATTGTAAGAGATAGAGCAGTCAAGCAGATATCTGGAGAAAAGTATTCCAGAAAGATGGAAAAGATAGAACAAAGTCCTTAAAAGGAGAGTGTGCATGTCTGGAATATTTTAGGAAGAATAAGGAAGCTGGTGTTGCTATAAGAGAGAGAAGCAAGAGAGTGGGTAGTAGGACATGAGATCAGAGAAGTGAAATATGCCATTGGGAGTACTGTGAGTGAAACAGGACCTGTGGTAGGGTTTTAAGCAAAAGATTGACAAAACCTAAATTTTAACTTAAAAGAACCACTCTGGCTGCTGTGTTGAGAATAAATTGTAGGGGGCTATAGTAGAAGCATGGAGAACAGTTAGGGCAATATTGCAGAAACAAGCAAAAGAGGATGGTAATTTGGACCAAGATCGTAATAACTGGTTTTGAGAAAAAAAGACCTCTGGATATGTATAAAAGGTAAAGGCAAACGGATTTACTTATATATTAGATGTGGAGATATGAGAGAAGGAGAAGAGCAAGGGATCAGGCCAAGACTTAGGGCCTGAGAAATTAAAAAGTTGGAGTTGTAATCAATTGATAAGACCTAGGCAGCAGGTGAAACAAGTTTGGGAAGAAGATCAGTACTTCAGTTTTGGACATTTTTTGTTTGTTTGCTTGAAATTGTTATTAGTTATTTAACTGGAGATGTCAAGTAGAGAGTTGAATACGTGACTGGAGTTTAGAAAGGAAGTCTGGACTGGAGATATAATGTTTTAAAATTTCATAAATCTTTTCTATTGTGAAATTTGATGTACTTTAAGAAGATGCAAAACAGAACATTTTACAGTTCTATGGTTTATCACAAGGTGAACACTCATGCTACCACCACCCATAATAAAGCAAGAACATTTCCTGAACTCCAGAATCCCCATGCCCTTCCCAAACACTGCCTCCTACCTCCCTCAACAGGTAACTAATATCCTAGATTTTATGGTTATATATATATATACACACACACACATATATTGTACAAATGTATGTATATGTGTGCATATATATAGTATACAGTATATATAGTATACATAATATTCTAACACAATTGATTCTACTCACTTTTATATTAATGAATATTTAAACTTTTAATATGAGGCTATTAGGAATAATGGTTCTAAGAATACTCTGGTCATGCCTCTTGGTCTACACATATGTGAATTCCTGTTGGGTATATATAGCTAGGAGTAAAATTTCTAGATCATACAGTCAACTTATGCATTTCTTCAACTTAACACACAGTGACAAATCATTTTCCATGGTGGTTTTACCAATTTACTCTCCCATTGCATCCTACTCCACATTTGATATTGTTAGTCTCTTTAATTTTAGCCAGTTTAATATTATCTCCTTATAGTTTTAATATAGATATTAATTTAATTTAATCTAAAGATATAAAGATACATAAATTTATCCATAGGGCTGGATGAAATAATTTAGGAAGTTAAAGATAAGCTGAGGTCCAAGAAATGAGCCCTGGGCCCTCCAACATTCAAAGATCAGAAAGAAAAGGAAGAGCCAGCAAAGTCATTTGCCTTATAAGTAGTAGAACAGAATTTCAGTGCTTGTCTCTCCACCTTCAAACATGCTTGATTGTCTCAGAATTATACTCAAGGAAAATGCAGATAAGCTCAGAGAAGCAGATAACTTGTGTGCTTGTCACAACAGAGTATTCTATGTAAAAATGTTTTCCATTTGCTTTTCTGTGATGAAGTAAGTGAGCGATACAGTTGTTTTTTTTTTTTTCCAAGGGTAAAAAATATTAAAGGCTTTTGTGGAGTTGTCTAAAAAATGGTGGAAACTGATATTAAATTGTTTAAGCTCTTTCATTATAACGAAGCAAAAGAAAGGAGTAAGGAGTGAGGTAAGTCAAGGGGAAAAATAGAAAAGAAAAGCTCTTAATACTAGCAAAGAAAGTGCTTGTTTTTTCTTTTAATAGCAGCAACAATTTTACCTATGAAATGGTTCCTCCCATCTTGATTTTAGAGCATCCTGAAATTAGGGAGAAGATATAATGCCTTGATTATAATCTGCTCCTATGATTGTCTGCTATTCTTAGGGGCTAGGTGTTCCTCTTTCTTTTCACATTAGAATATAGGTTGCCAAAATTACATCACCACCCAGGGTGTTTTTCATCCTCACAAGAAAAATTTGTGGAAACTTGTAGTTTCTTCAGAATTCAGGTTTACACTCACAATCTAACTCGTTTTTTCTTACTGTTAACCAAGAAATATTTTTTTCATTGAGATGTTATACACATTTTGAACTCAAAAAACACAGGAGTAAACAAAATTCTGCAGGCTTGTTTACCAAGGTTTTCCCATAACGTTTTATAAAATAATTTTCTTTCCCCTTCCTCTTCCTGGTGTCCATTGAAAAATTATTTGGAAAACTAAACATGAGTTATTTTCAATGTCTCATCTGTATTTGGCTGACAGCTGTTTCTGTCCTTTTTCTTTAAAGGAATGTGCACAGCTCCTGATTCTATTGTATCTGCCTTGCACATGATCACTTCTTATAACGTGGAATTTTCATCTTATTTGTTCTTACCTATCTGTTAAATTTTGGCCCACAATATTACTTTGGCTTCTTTGTTTTACTGAACATGCTAAACATAGAGTGGTCAAAACCACTGTCACCAAAGTCTACACATGCTAGCCTGAGTCTATTTTCTTCCCAAGCTACAATGTATTACATTTCTATTGGTGCCAGTTTCTTTCTTTATATCCATGGCTCTTTGTATCATGAAATTTTAGAATATTGTTAATTTTATTTCACTGTGTATGTATTGTGCCTTATTCTCTGCTTTTTCCCAAAGGTGAAAGAGGGAAATTACATTTGTAAATATTTTTGAGAATTTACTACCATATCTTTTCATGGGAGAGAAAAAACTATATAAAGTTTATTTCCTATTCTGCAGGAATTTGTAACCAAGATGGGGAGATAAATTTTAAAAGACACAAAGTTAAATAAAACTACAAGATTTAAATAACATTTTAAGACCACAAACCAGACACTGGAAGAATGTATATAATTATGAACAGTTATGAAATAAATAGTTTTAAGTGCTATAAAGGGGAGAAGCTATGTTAAACTGAATTAGATAGGGACAATATTAAGAAGCAGGAAATACTTGTGCAGAATCTAGAAGAGCAGATAAAGCCAGACAAATTGAGAGAAAGGAGACCAGAGCTTATGTTTGAGTTATTATGTAAATAAAACAGGGAAGAAGTCTCAAGAATTTGGGGGTAGAATAAGAGTATAATAATTTGTCTAGAAGACAGATACCATGCTAAAAGGATAATTCTAGTGGCTATGGGTCTTTTAAAATTGGAGCATAGTTCACACTCCGGGAAGGGGAAAGAGAGGAAGAGAGACAGAGACACAGAGAGAGACCAAGAGTGAGATGAGAGATACAGTCTAAAAAATCATATCATATGAGGGCCCACATAAAATAACATTTTGGCAGCAACTCAACATTTGTAACCTCAGTTCTAAATCTTCCCATTTGCACTTCACCTAACTTCATTGTCAAGATGTTTTTGACTCTCAGTTTCAAATCTCGCTGATCCCTCTTGGCTCCTGACATTTGTCTTTGTTATCTGGTTTCCAATGCTGCCTTCTCTGGCTTGACTTCTCTGTGCCATTCAACACTACAGTCCTCCCCATCTGACTTGCCTTAGGGATACCTCCTTTTTGTTTAGTTGACAGATAATCTCACAAGTCTCAAACATCAGGAGTCCTGTGGGCTTTGGATGTCAGTCTGTTGGCAGTGAGCAAGTCACTGAAGACATTTGATCAGAAGAAGCAAAATGGAATCTCAGGACAATTGGCCTGATGGTGGAGTGGAAAGCAAAATGTAGTGGGATGTGGTCTGTTAAAAGATAATAGGCAGGGACCAATTAGAATTGTAATTGTAAAGACTTGTAAAATCTTTACAATTTCAAATAACAGAGTGTCCCTTGTGCTTCTAAATAAAGAGTCTAATTTCTTCATTTTACAAAAACTCTGTATGTGTGTAGCTTATTGTTAACTTTTCCTGCAACTGTTAAATATGACTCTTTCCATTTAAAGGTAACAATGTTACTGTGGAGAACAAAGGGAACATCTTATTAATTATTCAAAATTTACTAAAACAACACAAGTATTGGAAAAATTAGTTACAGTCCAGGTTCATGTACTGGCATGCTCTGTTATAAAATACAGCCACTCTAATCAGGCCCTTTGTAGCTGTTGTAGCAGGTCAAGCAATTGTTCTCCAATCCTTTCTCTAACAGGCAGTCCTGTGTGTGTGTGTGTGTGTATGTGTGTGTGTGTGTGTAATGGGTCAACTAGGATAAATAGAGTAACTAGCAAGCTACCATTATTATTGTCACCGAAATTACCACTTAAGAGACTAAAGCTGAAACTAATCAATATAAGGATACAGAGAGCAAGGATAGGTATAGAGCAGGTGGATATACAATGACATATAATGTTGAAACTAAATCACATTTTTCCTGATACCCACCTGAAAGAGTTTCTGTCACTACCCTCCCTTACTCCACTGACGTAAACTGCCTTAGGTGGAGGAGTGGAAGAAAAGAGGAGGAAGAGAAGGGAGGAGGGAGGGAAGGAACGAATGGACAAATGAAGGAATGAAGAAAGAACAGTAGACAATAGATTTAATGAGGATGTAATATCTTGGACACTATAATTCACATTTTTAATTTAATATTTTCTAATGTCATCTACCCAGCAACTCTCTAAGATAATTTTAATTAGTGCCATTGTTAGGATGAAGAAAATGTAGACTCAAAGAGTTTAAGTGAAGGGAGATTGGCCAAGATGATGGAGTAGAAAGACCCTGAGCTCTCCTACTCCCATGAGCACACCAAATTACAACTATTTACAGAGCAACTTTTGATAGAGGAAAAACAGAATCTAGCATAATAGATCTTCTACAACTAAAGATATAAAGGGGGAACTACAAAAAGCTAGGTATGAGAGTAAGAGTTGTGGTATACTCAAGAACCATACCCCGGTGGTGAATCCACAAACAGGAGGATAATTATAATTGCAGAAGGTTCTCGCCAAGGAGCAATGGGTCTAAGATGCACATTGAGTTCCCTGGCACTGGGGAGACAAGCCCCCAGAATGTTTGCCTTTGAAGGCCAGCAGTGTTTTCTTTCAGGAGAGCCAGAGGGCTGTCAGAAATAGACTCCACTATTAAAGGGTACACATAAAAGCTCACATGCCCTGGAACCCAGAGCAGAAGAAGTAATTTGAAAGGAGACTGCTATATTTAAAATAGATAACCAACAAGGACTTCCCATTAAAAAAATAAAAGGTACAAACTTCCAGTTTTAGGTGAGTACTAGGAATGTAATACACAACATTACAAAGATAATCAACACTGCTGTATGTTATATATGAAAATTGTTAAGAGAGTAAATCCTAAGATTTATCAACACGAGGAAAGTTTTTTTCTAATCCTTAATTTTGCATCTGTATGAGATGATATGTGTTCACTAAAATTACTGTGATGATTATTTCATAATGTATGTAAGTCAAATCATTATGCTGTACACCTTAAACTTATACAGTGCTCCTGTGTCAAATATACCTCAATAAAACTGGAAGAACAAATAAAGATAAAAGAAAAGAATTATGATTTTGTAACATTAAAACATTAAATATTTAATTTTCACATCATGAATTAGTTAATAAATAATTAAGTTGGCTTGTCTCCTTTATATATTAATTAAATTTTAATAAGCATCATCTATCTAACTATCTATATATATATATATATATATAATCACCTGTGAAATACTATAAATTAGTTTATATACTTTCAGTAAATTTCTATCAGGGAATAGAAATGTGTATAATAGAAAAAGAGGTTGGAAAAATAAAAATATATAATTAAAGTAAAATAAATAAATAAATAAAGAACATGGGTCAGATCCATCTTCTGATCACAGTCTCCTGGAGAGGCAGGAGGCAACTGGAGCCCAACCTGGGGAAATAGAAAGTGAGACAGCCAATTTTGGGAGCTTATTCTACTTCATGGACATTGGTGCTGGCAAGCGTCATTTTGGAATCCTCCTCTAGCTTATAAGCACGAGGACCCAGAACAACCCACCAGCCTCTTGACTCCAGTACTGGGATACCTCAGGCCGAGCAGCCAGGCAGGAAGTGACACAGCTCCACCCACAAGCAGGCAGGCTGACTTAAGACCCTTTTAGCTCACAGTCACCCTGGGATATGGCTTTGTCCACCAGAAGGTCCAGGACCCAACCCCACACCTCAAGGGCCCTGTGGCCAGAGACCCTGGGACCTGGCTCCACCCACCAGTGAATCAGCACTAAACCTGGGCCTACAAGGTCCTGGGCCCTACCCACCAGCAGGACAACAGCAGCTCTGAGATCCTCAGACCCTGGACCCCAAGACGCTGGACCCTGACATTAATCACGAGGGGCCTGGCACTATCCCTGGGACCAGCCTCACACATCAATGTGCAGACACCAGTCCCAGGACCACCACATCCCCACAACATACTGTGGCAGAATTTAACCCTACCACCAGCAGTCTGGCACTAGCCCTGGACAACCTGGGCAATGGCCGTGCTGCTCACCAGCAGGTGAACACCAGCTCTGAGACACCTTGGGCCCCCAAGCCAGTTTCCCTGGCATCTGACCACACCCACTAGTGGGCTAACATGAGCTTCAGGAGCCCAGAGCCAGCTGTGTAAGAAACTGGCACCAACCACCAAAGGCCAACACTAGCTCTGGGACCGCAGGGCTCTGCAGCCAGAGATCCCAAGACCTGACTCCGGTCACTAGTGTGCCAGCAATAGCCCTGAAACCATTTGGGTCTTGGCCCCACCCACCAGTTGTCCAACACCAGCTCTGGGAATCCCAGGCCCTGCAATCAGAGATGCCAGGACCCAGCTCTGCCTGTCAATGACTCAGCACTATCTCTAGGACCCAATTCACCCACTGGTGGGTGGGAATCAGCTCCTGGGGGGTCCCTGGGGCCCCAGTTTCACCTACCAGGAGGGCAATACCAGCTCCAAGATAACTTAGACTCCTCAGAAAGCCTCACCAGGAACCAGCCCCATGCATGAGAGGGCCAGCACCAACTCTGGGACACCCCAGAACCCACAGGCATGTCAGAAACTGGCCCAACCCACCAGCAGACAGACACTAGATACGGAAACCGTGGACTCATAACCACCCATCCCAGAGCCCAGATCAGCCCAACAGTGAGCCAGCACTAGGGCTGGGACCTCCTGGGGTTCTGCAGCCAGAAGCCTCATTATCCAGCCCCAACAACCAGTGGCTAGCAGCCTCTGCAAAAGGCAGAGCCAGGCAACCAGCTGGACCAGACACCAGTCATGCCTACCAGACTGCTCACAGTAGTCAGTCTGACACAACAGAAGGACCCACACAACACACATAGGGGGCATCCTTAGAGCATATAGTTCTGGTTGACCAGAGGAGAGTGTGCTATTGCGATATACAAGACATCTACAAAAAAGCACTCCTCCAAGGTCAGGAAATGAAACCAACCTACCAGACACATAAAAATAAAAAACAGCAAAGTAGGCAAATTGAGAAAACAGAGGAACACTTTTCAAATGAAGAAACAAGATAAAACCCCAGAAGAAGTAAGTGAAGTGGAGATGAGATGAGCATTTACCCAATGAAGAGTACAAGGTAATGATGACAAAGATAATCAAAGAACTCAGAGAAGAATAAATGAACAGAGTGGGCAATTAGAAGTTTTTAACAGAGTTAGAAAATATTAAAGAACCAAACAGAGATGAAGAATGCAATAACTAAAATTTAAAAATACACTCAAAGAAATCAAGAGTGGATTAGATAGTAGAGAGGAACAAATTAACAAGCTGGAAGACAGGGTAGTGGAAATTACTGAAGCTGAATAGAGGAAAATAAAAATAATAAAAAGCAATGGGAACAGTTTAAGGGACCTTTGGGACAACACTAAGCATACTAACATTTGCATTATAGGGGTCTCAGAAGGAGAAGAGAGAGATAAAGGGACAGAGAATATGTTTGAAGACATAATAGCTGAAAACTTCCCTAACCTGAGAAAAGAAGCAGACCTTCAAGTCCAGGAAGCACAGAAAGTCCCAAACAGGATTAACCCAAAGAAGATATATTGTAATTAAAAGAGCAAAATTTAAAATTAAAGAGAGAATATTAAAAGCAGCAAGGAAAAAGCAATAAGTTACATACAAGGGAACTCCCATAAGACTATAAGCTGACTTTTCAACAGAAATTCTGCAGGTCAGAAGGGAGTGGCATAATATATTTAAAGTGTCTAAAGTAAAAAATCTACAATGAAGAATACCCTACCTGGCAAACATGTCATTCAGATTTGATGGAGAGATCAAAATTTGTACAAAAAAGCAAAAGGTAAAAGAGTTCAGCATGACCAGCACAGCTCTATAATAAATGTTAAAGGAATTTCTCTAGCAAAAAACAAAAGTTCACAACTAGAAAAATGAAAATCACACAAAAAAATTATTGATAAAGGCAAATATACAGTAAAGGTAGTAATTCAACCATGAACAAATCTAATAGCAAGACTAAAAGACAAAAGTAGTAAAATCTTCTTTATCTGCAATAAGTAGAGAAGGGATACAGTAAGCCAAAAGATGTAAAATATGATGTCAAGGACACTTGTTTGGGGAAGAGGCTAAAAATGAAGGGTTATTAAAGCCCATTTGAACTTGAGACCAGCAACTGAAAATAATCAAATAAATATATGGATTGCTATATGTAAACTTCATGGTAACCACAAACCAAAAATCAATAATAGATACACACACACAAACAAAGAGAAAAATTAGTCATCAAATCACAAGGGAAGACAGCAAAATAAGAAAAAAAGAACATAACATAACTACAAAAACAACCAGAAAACAATTTTTAAAATGGCAGTAAGAACATACCTACCAATATTTAATTTAGACTCCCTCTTGTGAGAACACCAGAATCACAACTAACTGCTTAACAATCGCCGACAGGAACACACTGGAACTCACCAAAAAACATACCCCACATCCAAAGACAAATGAGAAGCCACAATGAGATGGTAGGATGGGCGCAATCGAAATAAAATCAAATCCCATAACTGCTGGGTGGGGGATTCACAAACTGGAGAACATTTATACTACAGAAGTCCACCCACTGGAGTGAATGTCCTGAGCCCCACGTCAGGCTTCCCAACCTGGGGGTCTGGCAACAGGAAGAGGAATTCCTAGAGTATCAGACATTGAAGGCTAGTGAGATTTGATTGCAGGACTTCGACAGGACTGGGGGAAACAGAGACTTTACACTTGGAGGGCACACACAAAGTAATGTGTGCATCAGGACACAAGGGAAGGAGCAGTGACCCCATAGGAGACTGAACCAGACCTACCTGCTAGTGTTGGAGGGTCTCCTGAAGAGTTGGGGGGTGGCTCTGTCTCACCGTGAGGAAAAGGACACTGGCAGCAGAAGTTCTGGGAAGTACTCCTTGGCCTGAGCCCTCCCAGAGTCTGCCATTAGCCCCACCAAAGAGCCCAGGTAGGCTCCAGTGTTGGGTCGCCTCAGGCCAAATAAAACAGAGAGGGGACCCAGCCCCACCCATCAGCAGACAAGCAGAATAAAGTTTTACTGAGCTCTGCCCACCAGAGAAACAGCCAGCTCTACCCACCACCAGTCACTCCCATCAGGAAACTTGAACAAGCCTCTTAGATAGCCTCAACGATCAGAGGGCAGACAGAAGAAGCAAGAAGAACTACAATCCTGCAGCCAGTGCAACAAAAACCACATTCACAGAAAGATAGACAAGATGAAAAGGCAGAGGGCTATGTACCAGATGAAGGAAAAAGATAAAACCGCAGAAAAACAGCTAAATGAAGTGGAGATAGGCAACCTTCCAGAAAAAGAATTCAGAATAATGATAGTGAAGATGATTCAGGACCTCAGAAAAAGAATGGAGGCAAAGATCGAGAAGATGCAAGAAATGTTTAACAAAGATCTAGAAGAATTAAAGAACAAACAAACAGAGATGAACAATACAACAACTGAAATGACAAATACACTAGAAGGAATCAATAGCAGAATAACTGAGGCAGAAGAACGGATAAGTGACCTGGAAGACAGAATGGTGGAATTCACTGCTGCAAAACAAAATAAAGAAAAAAGAATGAAAAGAAATGAAGACAGCCTAAGAGACCTCTGGGACAACATTAAATGCAACAACATTCACATTATAGGGGTCCCAGAAGGAGAAGAGAGAGAGAAAGGACCAGAGAAAATATTTGAAGAGATTATAGTCGAAAACTTCCCTAACATGAGAAAGGAAATAGTCACCCAAGTCCAGGAAGCACAGAGAGTCCCATACAGGATAAACCCAAGGAGAAACACGCCGAGATACATAGTAATCAAATTGGCAAAAATTAAAGACAAAGAAAAATTATTGAAAGCAGCAAGGGAAAAATGACAAATAATATACAAGGGAACTCCCATAAGGTTAACAGCTGATTTCTCAGCAGAAACCCTACTAGCCAGAAGGGAGTGGCATTATATACTTAAAGTGATGAAAGGGAAGAACCTACAACCAAGATTACTCTACCCGGCAAGGATCTCCTTCAGATTCGATGGAGAAATCAAAAGCTTTACAGACAAGCAAAAGCTCAGAGAATTCAGCACCACCAAACCAGCTCTACAACAAATGCTACAGGAACTTCTCTAAGTGGGAAACAGAAGAGAAGAAAAGTACCTACAAAAACAATCTCAAAACAATTAAGAAAATGGTAATAGGAACATCCATATCTATAATTACCTTAAACGTGAATGGATTAAAGGCTCCAAAGAAAAGACACAGTCTTGCTGAATGGATACAAAAGCAAGATGCATATATATGCTGTCTACAAGAGACCCGCTTCAGACCTAGGGACACATACAGACTGAAAGTGAGGGGATGGAGAAAGATATTGCTGTAGCAATACTCATATAAAGAATGTTACAAGAAACAAGGAAGGACACTACATAATGGTCAAGGGATCAATCCAAGAAGAAGATATAACAATTATAAATATATATGAACCCAACATAGGAGCACCTGAATACATAAGGTAACTGCTAACAGCTATAAAAGAGGAAATCGACAGTAACACAGTAATAGTGGGGGACTTTAACACCTCACTTACACCGATGGACAGATCATCCAAACAGAAAATTAATAAGGAAACACAAGCTTTAAATGACACAATAGACCAGATAGATTTAATTGATATTTATAGGACATTCCATCCAAAAACAGCAGATTACACTTTCTTCTCAAGTGGGCATGGAACATTCTTCAGGATAGAGCACATCTTGGTTCACAGATCAAGCCTCAGTAAATTTAAGAAAATTGAAATCATATCAAGCATCTTTTCTGACCACAACACTATGAGATTAGAAATCAATTACAGGGGAAAAACCTTAAAAAACACAAACATATGGAGGCTAAATAATACGTTATGAAATAACCAAGAGATCACTGAAGAAATCGAAGAGGAAATTAAAAAATACCTAGAGGCAAATGACAATGAAAACAAGATGATCCAAAACCTATCAGATGTGGCAAAAGCAGTTCTAAGAGGGAAGTTTATAGCAATACAAGCCTACCTCAAGAAAAAAAAAAAAATCTCATATAAACAATCTAACCTTACACCTAAAGCAATTAGAGAAACTAGAACAAACAAAACCCAAAGTTAGCAGGAGGAAAGAAATCATAAAGATCAGAGCAGAAATAAATGAAATAGAAACAAAGAAAACAATAGCAAAGATCAATAAAACTAAAAGCTGGTTCTTTGAGAAGATAAACAAAATTCATAAACCATTAGCCAGAGTCATCAAGAAAAAGAGGGAGCAGACTCAAATCAATAAAATTAGAAATGAAAAAGGAGAGGTTACAACAGACACCTCAGAAATATAAAGCATCTTAAGACACTACTACAAGCAACTCTATGCCAATAAAATGGACAACCTGGAAGAAATGGACAAATTCTTAGAAAGGTATAACCTTCCAAGACTGAACCAGGAAGAAACAGAAAACATGAAGAGACCAATTACAAGTAATGAAATTGAAACTGTGATTAAAAATCTTCCAACAAACAAAAGTCCAGGACCAGATGGCTTCACAGGTGAATTCTATCAAACATTTAGAGAAGAGCTAATACCCATCCTTCTCAAACTCTTCCAAAAAGTTTCAGAGGAAGAAACACTCCCAAACTCATTCTATGAGGCCACCATCATGCTGATACCAAAACCAGAGAAAGATACTACAAAAAAAAGAAAATTACAGACCAATAAAACTGATGATTATAGATGCAAAAATCCTCAACAAAATACCAGCAAACAGAATCCAACAACACTTTAAAAGGATCATACACCATGATCAAGTGGGATTTATCCCAGGGATGCAAGGCTTCTTCAATATATGCAAATCAATCAATGTGATACACCATATTAAAAAATTGAAGAAGAAAAATCATATGATCATCTGAATAAATGCAGAAAAAGCTTTTGAAAAATTCAACACCCATTTATGATAAAAACTCTCCAGAAAGTGGGTATAGATGGAACCTACCTCAACATAATAAAGGCCGTATATGACAAACCCACAGCCAACATCATTCTCAATGGTGAAAAACTGAAAGCATTACCTCTAAGATCAGGAACAAGACAAGGATGTCCACTCTCACCACTATTATTCAACATAGTTTTGGAAGTCCTAGCCACGGCAGTCAGAGAAGGAAAATAAATAAAAGGAATACAAATCAGAAAACAAGAAGTAACACTGTCACTGTTTGCAGATGACTTGATACTTTACATAGAGAATCCTAAAGATGTCACCAGAAACCTACTAGAGCTAATCAATGAATTTGATAAAGTTGCAGGATACAAAATTAATGCCCAGAAATCTCTTGCATTCCTATACACTAATGATGAAAAATCTGAAAGAGATATTAAGGAAACACTCCCATTTACCACTGCAACAAAAAGAATAAAATACCTAGGAATAAACCTACCTAGGGAGACAAAAGACCTGTATGCAGAAAACTATAAGACACTGATGAAAGAAATTAAAGATGATACAGACAAATGGAGAGATATACCATGTTCTTGGATTGGAAGAATAAATACTGTGAAAATGACTCTACTACCCAAAGCTATCTACAGATTTAATGTAATCCCTATCAAATTACCAATGGCATATTTTACAGAACTAGAAGAAAAAATCTTAAAATTTGTATGGAGACACAAAGGACCCCGAATCGCCAAAGCAGTCTTGAGGGAAAAAAAAACGGAAATGGAGGAGTCAGACTCCCTGACTTCAGGCTATACTACAAAGCTACAGTAATCAAGACAATATGGTACTGGCACAAAATCAGAAATATAGATCAATGGGACAGGAAAGAAAGCCCAGAGATAAACCCACACACCTATGGTCAACTAATCTATGACAAAGGAGGCAAGGATATACAATGGAGAAAAGACAGTCACTTCAATAAGTGGTGCTGGGAAAACTGGACAGTTACATGTAAAAGAATGAAATTAGAGCACTCTCTAACACCATACACAAAAATAAACTCAAAATGGATTAGAGACTGGACACTATAAGACTCTTAGAGGAAAACATAGGAAGAACACCCTTTGACATAAATCACAGCAAGATCTTTTTTGATCCACCTCCTAGAGTAATGGAGATAAAAATAAAAATAAACAAATGGGACCTGATGAAACTTAAAAGCTTTTGCACAACAAAGGAAACCGTAAAAAAGATGAAAAGGCAACGCTCAAAATGGGAGAAAATATTTGCAAATGAATCAATGGACAAAGGATTAATCTCCAACATATATAAACAGCTCGCGCAGCTCAATATTAAAAAAACAAACAACCCAATCCAAAAATGGGCAGAAAACCTAAACAGACATTTCTCCAAAGAGATACAGATGGCCAAGTGACACATGACAACCTGCTCAGCATCACTAATTATTAGATAAGTGCAAATCAAAACTACAATGAGGTATCACCTCACACCAGTTAGAATGGGTATCATCAGAAAATCTACAAACAACAAATGTAGGAGAGGGTGTGTAGAAAAGGGAACCCTCTTGCACTGTTGGTAGGAATGTAAATTGATACAGCCACTATAGAGAACAGTATGGAGGTTCCTTGAAAAACTAAAAATAGAATTACCATATGACCCATCAATCCCACTACTGGGCATATACCCAGAGAAAACCATAATTCAAAAAGACACATGTATCCCAATGTTCATTGCAGCACTATTTACAATGGCCAGGTCATGGAAGCAACCTAAGTGTCCATCAACAGATGAATGGATAAAGAAGATGTAGTATATATATACAATGGAATATTAGCCATAAAAAGGAATGAAATTGGGTCATTTGTAGAGACGTGAATGGATCTAGAGACTGTCATACAGAGTGAAGTAAGTCAGAAAGAGAAAAACAAATATCATGTATTCACACATATATGTGGAACTTAGAAAAAGGCTACAGATGAACTGGTTTGCAGGGCAGAAATTGAGACACATGTAGAGAATAAACGTATGGACACCAAGGGTGGAAAGTGGCGGGGGGTGGGGGTGGAGGTGTGATGAATTGGGGGATTGGGATTGACATGTATAAACTGATGTGTATAAAATGGATGACTAATAAGAACCTGCTGTATAAAAAATTAGCAAAATAAAATTCAAAAATTCAAAAAAAAATCATTACTTTAAATTTAAATGGACTAAATGCTCCAATCAAAGACATAAAGTAGCTGAATGGATACAAAAACAAGACTGGTACATATGTTGCCTACAAGAGAGTGACTGCAGATCTAAAGACACACACAGACTGAAAGCGAGGGGATGGAAAAAGGTATTCCATGCAAATGGAAATCAAAGAAAGCTGGGGTAGCAGTACTGATATTAGACAAAATAGACTTTAAAACAAAGACTGCAAAATAAGACAAAGAAGGACATTACATAGTGATCAAGGGGTCAATCTAAGAGGAAGATACAACAATTTTATAACAATATATAAGAATATATTTACAATTGTAAATATATATGCACCCAACATAGCACCTAAATACATAAAGCAAATATTAACAGATATAAAAGGGTAAATTAATAGTAATACAATAATTATAGGGGTCTTTAACACCACCACTTATATCAATGGACAGATCATCCAGACAAAAAATCAATAAGAAAATACTGAACTTAAATTACACATTAGACCAAAACGTTTAGTATATACATATAATTTTTTCATGATTATATATATTTGTATGTTTGCACTGCATACAAAAGCAGCAGAATACACATTATTTTCAAGTGCACATGGAACACTCTCCAGGATAGATAAAATTCTAGGCAACAAAACAAGTTGCAATAAATTTAAGGAAATTGAAATTATATCTAGCAACTTTTCTGACTTTTATGCCATGAGACTAGAAAATAACCACAAAATAAAACTGGAGAAAACACAGACACATGGAAGATAAACTATATGCTAGTAAACAAACAATGGGTCACTGAATAAATTAAAGAAGAAATCAAAAAATAACTTGAGAAAAATAAAATTGAAAACACAATGATCCAAAATTTATGGAATGCAGAGAAAATTTTATAGTGATATAAGCCTGCCTCAGGAAACAAGAGAAAAGCAAATAAAAAACCTAATCTTACACCTAAAGGAACAAGAAAAAGAAAAATAAACAAAACCCAAAGTTAGTAGAAGGAAGAGACTCATAAAGATCAGAGCCAATATAAATGAAATAGAGACTAAAGTAACAATAAAGATCAATGAAACTTAGAGTTAATTCTTAGAAAAGATAAACAAAATTGATAAACTTTTAACCAGACTCATCCAGAAAAAAAGAGAGAACCTAAATCAATAAAATCAGAAGTGAAAATGGAGAAGTTACAACCAACACCACAGAAATACAAAAGATCATAAGACATTACTACAAACAGCAATATACCAATAAATTGGAAAACCCAGAAGAAATGGATAAATACCTAGAATATACAATCTCCCTGGACTAAACCAGGAATAATTAGAAAATATGAGCAGACAAATTACTGGTAATGAAACTTAAACAGTAATTTAAAACTCCCAACAAACAAAAGTCCAGGACCAGATGGTTTCAAGGGTGAATTCCACCACACATTTAGAGAAATGTTAACATCTATCCTTCTCAAATTAGTCTAAAACATTGCAAAGAAAGGAATGCTTCCAAACTCATTTGGTCATCATCACCCTCATCTCAAAACCAATCAAAGATATCATAAAAAAGAAAATTTAAGCCAATAAAACTGAAGAAATAGGTGCAAAATTCTCACCAAAATATTAGAAAACCAAATTCAACAATATGTTGAAAGTATCATACAACATGATTAGCTAGAATTTATCCCAGGGATACAAGGATGGTTCAATATCTGAAAATCAATCAATGTGATATACCACATTAACAAATTGAAGAATAAAGGTCATATAATCATCTCAATAGATGGAGAAAAGGCTTTTTATAAAATGCAACATTCATTTATGATAAAAACTCTTCACAAAATGGGTATAGCAGGAACATATATCAACATAATAGAGGCCATATAGGGCAAAAGCAGAGCTAACATCATACTTAATGGTGAAAAGCTAAAAACATTTTCTCTAAAAACAAGAACAAGACAAGGATGGCCACTCTCACCACTTGTATTCAACATAGTATTGGAAGTACTAGGCACAGCAATCAGACAAGATAGAAAGACCCCAGATTGCAAAGAAAGAAGTAAAATTTTCACTGTTTGCAGATGACATAATACTATGCATAGAAAATCCCAAGACACCACCCAAAAACTACTAGAGCTCATCAATTAATTCAGTAAAGTTGCAGGATATAAAATTAATATACAGAAATCTATTGCATATCTATAAACTAATAATGAAAGAGAAATTAAGTAAACAATACTATTTACAATCACATCAAAAGAATAAAATACCTAGGAATAAATCTAGCTAAGGAAGTAAAAGGCCTGTACTCAAAAAACTATAAGACATTGCTGAAAGAAAATGATGATGACACAAATGGAAAGATAAACTGTGTTTATGGATTGGAAGAATTAATACTGTTAAATTGACTATACTACCCAAGGCATTCAGTGCAATCCCTATCAAAATACCAAGGGCAAAAAAAAAAAAAAAAATACCAAGGGCATTTTTCACAAAACTAAAACAAATCATTTAAAATTTTCTATAAAAGCACAAAAGGCCTTGAATAGCTAAAGTAATCTTGAGAAAGAAGAACAGAGTTGGAGGTGTTACACTCCCTGACCTCAAACTATACTAGAAAGCTATAGTAATCAAAACAGTATGGTACTGGAACAACAACAACAACAAAAAGACACAGAAATGTATGGAACAGGACAGAGAGCCCAGAAATTAACCCATACGCTTATGGTCAATTAATCTACAACAAAGGAAGCAAGAATGTACAATGAGGAAAAAATGCACTCTCAATAAGTCATTTGTTACAGGTAAAATAATGAAATTAGAACATTTTCTCACACTGCATAAAAAAATAAACTCAAAATTGATTAAAGACCTAAATTTAAGGCCAGAAACCATAAAACTTCTCTAAGATAAGATAGGCAGAATTCTCCTTGGCATAAGTCATAGCATTGTTGCTTTTTTTTTTTTTTAATCTTTCTCCTAATGCAAAGGAAATAAAAGCAAAGGTAAATAAATGGGACCTACTAAAACTTAAAAACTTTTTATAGCAAAGGAAACAGTTGACAAAATAAACGGACAACTACTACATGGGAGAAAATATTTTCAAATGATATGACAGATAAGGGGTTAATATCAAAATTATATAAACAATTCAATATCCCCAAAACAAACAACCCAATTAAAGAATGGACAGAAGACCTGAATAGACATTTTTCCAAAGAAGACATACAGATGGTCAATAGACATATGTAAAGATGCTCAACATCACTAATCATCAGAGAAATGCAAGTCAAAATCACAATATCACCTCATACCTGTCAGAATGGCTACCATCAAAAAGACCACAAATAACAAAATGCAAATAAAAGGGATTCCTTGTATACTGTTGGTGGGAATGTAATTGGTACAGCCACTGTGCAAAACAATTTGAAGTTTCCTTAATAATCTAAAAATAGAACTACCATATAATCTAGTAATTCCATTCCTTGGTATATAACTGAAGAAAATGAAAACATTAATTTGAAAAGATTCATGCACTCTAATGTTCGTAGCAGCATTATTGATAATAATCAAGATTTGGAAGCAACCTGAGTGTCCATCAACAGATGATTGGGTAAAGAAGATGTCATACACACACACACAATAGAATACTACTCAGCCATATAAAAGAATGAAATTTTGCCATTTGCAACAACATGGTTCAACCTGAAGTGTATATTATGTTTAGTCAAGTAAGCTAGACGGAGAAAGACAAATACTGTATGTTATCACTACTTGTGGAAAATAAAACAAATGAGTGAATATAACAAAACAGAAACAGACTCACCCATATAGGGAACAAACTATTGTTTACCGGTGTGAAGAAGGTAGCCGGTAGGGGTAAGATAGGGGTAGAGGATTAAGAGATACAAACTACTATGTACAAATAAATAAGCTACAAGGATATATTTTATAACATAGGGTGTATAGCCAATATTTTATAACTTTAATTGGATTATAGTCTATAAAATGTTTAATTACTATATTGTACACCTAAACCTAACATATTTTAAATCAACTATACCTCAATAAAAATGAAAAACAAAGAGCTTAAGTGACCTGCTCAAAGTCAAATTCTGTTAAGACAAATAATTAAAAACAAAGTTATGCCTTTATGTTACAAGCATTACTCAGCACTTACCATGTGCCAGGCTTTGTTATAACTGCTCTATAAATAGCAGTCATTGCAGTATCTATTATTGTTATTCCTTATTCACAGGTGAGAAAACACGAATCTGTATTTGCTAGGATGTTAAAGCCTCCAGTTCACATTATTCTGTCATAATTTCTATGCTGAGGCCTTATGCTGAAGATCAAGGATAGATTAAGAACATGGGATGGTGAGTGGCATAGTAGACAGTGTTAAGGACCTGGGATTTGGAGGTGACTAAGATCTGCCCAGACACAGATTCTGTGTTCCTGAGCAAACTTCTCACCCTCTTCAAGCCTCACTTTACTCATCTGTGAATTATGGATAATCACCACAAATATGCTTAGCATTTTTGTGAGGATTCAATGAAATAATGTACATAAAGCACTTTGAACAGGGTCAGACATATGTATGACTCAAAGATGTGGGTTCTCATTCTGCTTTTCATTGGGGGAAGAAATTAAAAGACAGAGAAATAGTTTAGATAAAACAACAATCATTCCTCCTTGTGAGTGCACAGAGATTTATATATACGACATGTACTCTGACATAATTGTTTCTCATTTTAAAGCATATTAAGAGGAACTATGTGGTAATAAACTATCTAAGGTTTTCTTATCCATTCAGATAGTGACTACCCAAAGAATCACTTCCCTATTCAAGCAGTCCACTGAATAAAGGCCTCTACAACTTATATAACCATTTAAAAGTCCTTGTCTGGTGTTCCATTGTGAGACAACAAATTTTCTATACAATTTCACTACAGTTTAGTTAAAGATTTTTTTCCTGGGATTCTGAACTGTGTGTATCCTCTGATTCCCACCACAATACAACATCCCCAGAGAAACCATCATCCTCAACATACTCCAGCATAATCCATCCTTCACACATACTCTAGGGAGAATATGGCACATACTTCTATCCCTCTAATATACTTGGTAGTGGCAGGATTGAAGTACCTGAGAGTGTGGAGACAAGAATAGGTCATGTTTCAATGATAATGTTATTGTGTCAGCTGGAGTAGGGTTATAGCAAGCAGAAAGGGCAGAACAGATTACCTGGCACGTTGCCAGTAACAGCACTTAGCTGATGCCTGCTGATGAACCAGAAGAGCAGGTAGCACTGTTTGGTGACAGTCATCAAAGAGCTGACATTTATGAGCAAAGCCTGAGTGACTGAGTTGAGATCATTGATGGGCTTTGCAAATAACAGCCAAATTCAGTGATAAGAGAATTTCTTACATGCTTGTAAGCAATGCAGAGGACTGCCGCCTATCAGTGTATACAGTCACAATTCCACCACTGCAAAGACATACACACTCAAAAAGAGTCACCATAAGCAGCCTAAACTCCAACTAGGAGAAGCAGATTTTATGCTGGTTTATGGGAGGCAGCATGATCTAATGGGAAAAAAAAAAAAAAAAAAATCCATGATCCAGGAATTTCAGAGTCTTCTGGTCCCAATGCTATGCTTGAGCAGCTGAGCAACCTGTGGTAGGTAACTAACTTCCTGAGCCACAGTTTGCATTGCTTTCAAAATACCACGTATACATCTCTATCTTTGTGCCTACCCCACTGCATTATAATTCTCTATTTATACATCCTTTTTATCCCACTGGACAGGGTGAGGATTATGTCTAATTCTTGGTAACAGTTCAGGGCCTTTCAAGGTCTGGGCACAGACACAGACACACCACAACCCTTAATCTTGTTAAATAAATGGAGAGGGAATGTATTTTCTATTTGTGACCTATAGTTTCTATCAATTACTCTGTAATACACACACACACACACACACACACACACACACACACACACACACAGGGATTGAGAGAGAGAGAGAAAGAAAGAACACTGTCCCTGTAATAGATGAGCACCTAGTAGACCTTGTTTACTTTCTTCATTCGTATGATCGCAGACTTTAATAATTTCTTTTTATTACTGGGTTAGTACTTGATTTTCTCAAATTGAGAGAATTATCATCCCTTCTCTATGTGGTCAAGGCCTCCAGGGGTCCCTGAATGGACCAGAACATAATGTCTTTGATCCATACATGTTGAAATGCTTGGTCAGACCTTCCCATACTTTCCCCTGCCCCACCTAATAAAGGTAACACTCCATGTTGTTTGCATAGAAAATTTAAAATTTTCAAGTATTTTGGTGTACATGATTTTGTCTGATGTCTAAAATGTATCTATGAAGATTCAGCTGAATTAGAAATCAGGTTCTTTGTATCATATCCTCAAGCAATAAAATAAAATTTCTTAGGGTGGGAAATGAAAATAGTGTAACCATTGAACTTAGACATGTATGTGTAGGCACCTCAGGACCATCATTTAATATCTCTGTCTCTGGGCATATTACTTTTTTTTTTTTCTGTGGGCCTCAATTTCCTCACATACAAAGTGTAGGCATTTATGCTTACCTCACAAGATCAAATAAGGGAATAAATGGGGGCCAGGTGAATTTGAGAGACCTTTAGCCATTGGGACACCAGAGTAAATGTGTGACTGTGAAGGAGCCCAGCAACATGTGGGTAGTCAGGGACCGATACAAGCATATCCATCTCCAGGCCCTTTCTCTGATAAAGACATCACTCTACTAACTCCTTTTTTAAATCAATTTAAAATCTATAGAGTGCATATAATCTTAGACATATTATCAGTCAACATCTTTTACATGAATTATACTTTCAATCATTACTTCAGTGGGTAGGCACCAATTTGCTTTACTACTGAGCCTTATTTGGACTTGGATAATTCTTGTTGACAATATTGCAAGTGAGTGATGATCTACAGTGTAATTAAAGTGGTGACAATTAAGGGTGACAGCAGAGGGCTCACTAAGTCTTGAAATACTTTCATTTTTCCCGTGTTTATCTTTTCTTTTGTCTTTGCAATTCAGAGCGTTCAAATAACACATGGTCATGATTTGACAATTATTCACCTTTGTCAGATCCAAAGTTCTACTAATGAGGTAAAATACAGTGCCTTAGGGAAGTGATTGATGCACTTGGTTGTTGGCCTTGATTTAATTCATCAGATAAAGTCTTGATCTTCTACCTTCTTATACCAATTCTTTGTGGTTGAAGGATTGGCTTTGTGCTGCTTTCCGTTTACAGCAGAAAATATCCCTATTGCTTTCATTTTATAGAATCCTGCTACACAAAACTCAATGTAAAAAAGAGCCAAATTGAAGAAAGGTGTGGGGCAGAGTATGATTACTTACATTACAAATGAGTTTTCCCGTTACAAAAAAATCCACAACGGATGCATTCTAATAAATTCTGAGTTCCCTAATAAGTTATATGCTTTCAGTTTGTTTTATTTTGTTTTAGTTTTCAGTTTTCCTAAGATAGATTTTAAGCAAATCTCAGGAAAGGTTTTTTCAACTGCCCCAAAAGACAGCAAGCTATCAAGATCACTTCATAAAAAATTGTAACTAACTCTCGCATTCCTTTTTGTCTTTGCATGCTCTGTTACCATTAAATTCTCATCCTCTCCAACCCCAGCACTCCCTTTACTTTCTGTTCTCAACCTCAAGAAATACTTCTCATCCTTTAGTACACAATTCAAATATCATCACTGCTGTGATTCCTTCTTAACTTTAGCATGCAGATTTAGCACCCCTTACCCTGAGTTTCCACAGCTCTTATGTCAGAGGCCTAATGCAAACTTATCATTTTGTAATATACATTATTATTGTAGTATACGTTATTTTCTCCCATGAGATGGTGAACTCCTAGAGGGAAGGGATCATGTCAGGAACAGTATGTAGGAATAACACTCTCTCCCTGCCCAATGACTTGTATAATATTTCATACATACTTTACACTTGACAAAATTTTATCAAGGTAATTTCAAGATGTGTCCCAGAACTAGAGAAGAACATGTAGATCTCATCTGATATTTGGATATTTCTCTACTTTTCTCATGAAATTTGGTGGAGAAACAATTTATTGTTAGAAAACTTGAATTCCTTTCATAGTTCTTACTTACCTCTGTGTACTCCTGAACAAATCTGTTAACATTTCTGGACCTCAGATGTCTCATCTGAACATAGGGAATAGATCATTTATTTGCCTTCTCAAATAAGATTATAAAATCTTATTTTATAATAAGACTTACCCTCTTTATCCTCAAATAAGAGTAAAAAACAAAATACATAAAATGCATTTTGGAAAGTAAAATCTTATAATTACTGGGTAAGATTTGCTGAAAAACCTGAGTCTGCACTGGAAGAACCAGATGTGAATGCAGGGAAAGTAAGCAGACACTAATCATGCTTTATCACTGAGGAACAGCCTTTATATATCAAACCACAAACACATAGAAAGATCAATATTTAAAACAGTTATAGGGTTTTTTTAAAAACTCCATTTAAATCTTAAAGTGTACCTGTGAGATTTTACTTTTGTTTTGTTTTTTGAGCAAGGAGAAGGGATGGTAGGCAGTGGAACAAAGAGAGAAAGCTAAGAATGGGCCCAAGTTACATGAAATTCATTGGAAAATTGGTTCAACTTTTATTTAGCTTACCCTGTGTAAAAATTTATGTGTAGTAGAAAAACAGCTTAAATGGGGGTCATGAAGTCTTCATTCTAAATGTGACTCTGATACTACTGTGTACATGAATTTGGCAAGTCCCTTCAACTCCTGGGACCTCAGTTGCACCATCTTTCAAATACAGTGGGGACTTTGGTTTATCCTGTTTTCTCAGCACTTATAGAATTCTTAGATAATATTAGGTGTAATGTTTCATATATAAAACAAAATAAATACATTTTTATTTATATAGGATATAATACATAATGTTCAATTATATTAATTTAAATATTAAAAAGGCATGAATGTATAAAAGAGAGAGTTAGTTCAGATGGTTTAGATCTCTTCTAAATATAACCTTCAGGATGTAGAGAATGAAATACCAACAGCCCTATTTTCTTCTTAATAGTGGCTAGTAGAACTCTTTCCTCTTCCTCTCCAGGGTGTTAAAAATAATGTAAAAGAGTTAGATAAAATCTCACAGAACTCTATAAATTATTACCTCCATGACACAAGTTATTACTTCCAGGCACAAGTTTTTGCCCTGGGCTTCAGTTTTTCCATCTATAAAATGAGAACAACTAGTCAGATTGTGATGAGGATTGAATATATGCATGAAAACCACATAGCTAATACCTGCTACACAGTGGTGTTTCATAAATATTCACTTCCTTCTTGTTTCCCCTCTGTAGTAACTAGTACAGGACCTATGCATAGTGTGTACTGAATAACTTGCTGATCAATTACTTGGGTTTTGAAATTTCTCACACACAGTTTATTTATTTACCTATACATTTTAAATCTTGTGAGAATTTGTGCTCCAATAAAGTTGCAAATCCTTTCAAAATTCCCTACTCACAAAACTATATCTTAGTAAAATATAGATAGAAAAAACCTTAATTTCTTAGTAAGCATGGAAAATCTCCAAGATTTTGTTCATTTAAAACATATGGTCCCAGTAAATTGAGTTTCTCATTCATGTTAAGGCTGACATGGAACTAACGTAGGATTTGAAATAGATAAATCTTCTTTAGATTCTTCAGAAAAGCAGCCTTCTTGAAATCCCTTCATAAAACCCACTTCAATTAGCATGTACAGTCCTTTTGCATAAGCACTCAAATTGTGGGAAGGAAAGTAAATTGTACCTGTATTGATACAAATCTTCAGCAATACAAAAAGTGGCTTTATAATTTTAAAAATATTTTATCAACAGTTCATTTGAAAGGAAACATTTTAACCTTCAAAAGAATGTTATATTGAGAATCAACACTTGAACATTTATATACTGGTAACATCAAATGCATCATAGGGGCAAAGCCAAATGATAAGATATGATTCCATCACTCTGATTCCAAACATTTAGCCATCAGGACAGCATTTTCCAGGCCTGGAACTGTACTATGAATTATCTCTGAAGTTATAGCCAAGTATGTTATTTATAAAATCAGTACAACTGAACTATTTACACTCTGTCATTCTTTTTTTTTTTTTTTAACATCTTTATTGGAGTATAGTTGCTTTTCAATGGTGTGTTAGTTTCTGCTTTATAACAAAGTGAATCAGTTATACATATACATATGTTCCCATATCTCTTCCCTCTTGCATCTACCTCCCTCCCGCCCTCCCTATCCCACACCTGTAGGTGGTCACAAAACACAGAGCTGATCTCCCTGTGCTATGCAGTTGCTTCCCACTAGCTATCTATTTTACGTTTGGTAGTGTATATATGTCCATGCCACTCTCTCTCTTTGTCACAGCTTACCCTTCCCCCTCCCCATATCCTCAAGTCCATTCTCTAGTAGGTCTGTGTCTTTATTCCCATCTTGCCACTAGGTTCTTCATGACCTTTTTTTTTTTTTTTCCCTTAGATTCCATATATATGTGTTAGCATACTGAATTTGTTTTTCTCTTTCTGACTTACTTCACTCTGTATGACAGACTCTAACTCCATCCACCTCACTACAAATAACTCCATTTCGTTTCTTTTTATGGCTGAGTAATATTCCATTGTATATATGTGTCACATCTTCTTTATCCATTCATCCAATGATGGACACTTAGGTTGCTTCCATGTCCTGGCTATTGTAAATAGAGCTGCAATGAACATTTTGGTACATGACTCTTTTTGAATTATGGTTTTCTCAGGGTATATGCCCAGTAGTGGGATTTCTGGGTCCTATCGTAGTTCTATTTTTAGGTTTTTAAGGAACCTCCATACTGTTCTCCATAGTGGCTGTATCAATGTACATTCCCACCAACAGTGCAAGAGGGTTCCCTTTTCTCCACACCCTCTCCAGCATTTGTTGTTTCTAGATTTTTTGATGATGGCCATTCTGACCGGTGTGAGATGATATCTCATTGTAGTTTTGATTTGCATTTCTCTAATGATTAATGATGTTGAGCATTCTTTCATGTGTTTGTTGGCCATCTGTATATCTTCTTTGGAGAAATGTCTATTTATGTCTTCTGCCCATTTTTGGACTGGGTTGTTTGTTTTTTTGTTATTGAGCTCCATGAGCTGCTTGTAAATCTTGGAGATGAATCCTTTGCCAGTTGTTTCATTTGCAAATATTTTCTCCCATTCTGAGGGTTGTCTTTTGGTCTTGTTTATGGTTTCCTTTGCTGTGCAAAAGCTTTGAAGTTTCATTAGGTCCCATTTGTTTATTTTTGTTTTTATTTCCATTTCTCTAGGAAGTGGGTCAAAAAGGATCTTGCTGTGATGTATGTCATAGAGTGTTCTGCCTATGTTTTCCTCTAAGAGTTTGACAGTGTCTGGCCTTACATTTAGGTCTTTAATCCATTTTGAGTTTATTTTTGTGTATGATGTTAGGGATTGTTCTAATTTCATACTTTTACATGTGCCTGTCCAGTTTTCCCAACACCACTTATTGAAGAGGCTGTCTTTTCTCCACTGTATATGCTTGCCTCCTTTATCAAAAATAAGGTGACCATATGTGCGTGGGGTTATCTCTGGGCTTTCTATCCTGTTCCATTGATCTATGTTTCTGTTTTTGTGCCAGTACCAAACTGTCTTGATTACTGTAGCTTTGTAGTATAGGCTGAAGTCAGGGAGCCTGATTCCTCCAGCTCCTTTTTTCGTTCTCAAGATTGCTTTGGCTATTTGGGGTCTTTTGTGTTTCCATACAAATTGCGAAATTTTTTGTTCTAGTTCTGTGAAAAATACCAGTGGTAGTTTGATAAGGATTGCATTGAATCTGTAGATTGCTTTGGGTAGTAGAGTCATTTTCACAATGTTGATTCTTCCAATCCAAGAACATGGTATATCTCTCCATCTATTTGTATCATCTTTAATTTCTTTCATCAGTGTCTCATAATTTTCTGCATACAGGTCTTTTGTCTCCTTAGGTAGGTTTATTCCTAGGTATTTTATTCTTTTTGTTGCAATGGTAAACGGGAGTGTTTTCTTAATTTCAATTTCAGAGTTTTCATCATTAGTGTATAGGAATGCAAGAGATTTCTGTGCAAGAACTTTGTATCCTGCTACTTTACCAAATTCATTGATTAGCTCTAGTAGTTTAAATAAAAAAGAAATGAAGGTAACAGTAGCAAAGATCAATAAAACTAAAAGCTGGTTCTTTGAGAAGATAAACAAAATTGATAAACCATTAACCAGTCTCATCAAGAGAAAAAGGGAGAAGACTCAAATCAATAGAATTAGAAATGAAAAAGGAGAAGTAACCACTGACACTGCAGAAATACAAACGATCATGAGAGATTACTACAAGCAACTCTATGCCAATAAAATGGACAACCTGGAAGAAATGGACAAATTCTTAGGAATTCACAATGTGCCGAGACTGAACCAGGAAGAAATAGAAAATATGAACAGACCAATCACAAGCACTGAAATTGAAACTGTGATTAAAAATCTTCCAACAAACAAAAGCCCAGGACCAGATGGCTTCACAGGCGAATTCTATCAAACATTTAGAGAAGAGCTAACACCTATCCTTCTCAAACTCTTCCACAATATTGCAGAGGGAAGAACACTCCCCAACTCATTCTACGAGGCCACCATCACCCTGATACCAAAACCAGACAAAGATGTCACAAAGAAAGAAAACTACAGGCCAATATCACTGATGAACATAAATGCAAAAATCCTCAACAAAATACTAGCAAACAGAATCCAACAGCACATTAAAAGGATCATACACCATGATCAAGTGGGGTTTATTCCAGGAATGCAAGGATTCTTCAATAAATGGAAATCAATCAACGTGATACACCATGTTAACAAATTAAAGGAGAAAAACCATATGATCATCTCAATAGATGCAGAGAAAGCTTTCGACAAAATTCAACACTCATTTATGATAAAAGCCCTGCAGAAAGTAGGCATAGAGGGAACTTTCCTCAACATAATAAAGGCCATATATGACAAACCCACAGCCAACATTGTCCTCAATGGTGAAAACTGAAACCATTTCCACTAAGATCAGGAACAAGACAAGGTTGCCCATTCTCACCACTCTTATTCAACATAGTTTTGGAAGTGTTAGCCACAGCAATCAGAGAAGAAAAAGAAATAAAAGGAATCCAAATCGGAAAAGAAGAAGTAAAGCTGTCACTGTTTGCAGATGACATGATACTATACATAGAGAATCCTAAAGATGCTACCACTCTTTCATTCTTAACCATCTCTAAGGTAAGCTGACCACTCCTCTCTTTATCACATTAGAAGGGTTTGCTCAAGTATTTAATTATGAACTGACTTCTTTGGTACATAGTGAATTTGAGAGTAACCCAGGTCCCACTTCTGGCCAATTTGTTATGTTAAAAATTTTCAGGTGTTGGAATGGTGACAATGATCAGTCAGTACAATTAATACTGAGGCGGGGTCAAAATAGAAAATATCACCTCCAGGGTAAGTATATTGCTGAAGGATGCTCCTATCCAACATCTCTCCAAGTTCCATTTCCCTGGAATAAATGACTGAAAACTAGTCACTCTATCCCCACGTCTCCCAAGCTCCTGGTGAAACAAGAAAATACCAAGCCAGCAAAAAAAACATACTACATGGGCACATTATGGGACCCACACAGCACCTCTCTGACCTCACATACTGCTCGTGACAATTCTGTTGATTAGGCTGTCACCTTTTTCTTAGATCTTTTTCTCTCTCATCTCTCCATTTTATTTTCATATTGTTCTTCCTCATTGAGTCAGACTTACTATATTCTTTCAAAACATAGTTTTATTTTATATGGATTATATTCTTTTTATCCTTCATCCTTGCCTCCCTCCCTAATCCTTACCTATTTTGATTCGTTCTCCTTCAAACTATTACATCTTTTTAAAGGAAAGCTTTTAGAAAATTCCTCATTCACATACAGTTGTGAAGTTTTTCACTTCACACTGACAAACATTTAGTGATTGACCATATCCAGGTCTACCTATTTCTTTTCTTTTTACTTATCCCTGTGTTTTTTTTTTTTTTTGGGTGGGGCTGGAAGTGTGTTGTGGTGTTTAATTTTGTGTCTCTTGCTACTGTTCCAATCTCTTTACCTTTGCTGTCTGCTAAAGGAATATTCCCTTTTCCTCTTCTTTGTGGATCAATTTTCTTATCACCTGTGGACCCACCACAAAAATAAACAGCTTTTTGGGGATTATACTATTCTTTGTTATGCCAAGAATGTTGCCTTGACTTTGAGTCCTTTTGTAAAGCACTAAAACTATTGAGTCTTTTGTATATATCTTTTCCATGCTAACTCTAATATTTCTCCTTTCTTTTGGCATCCCCAAAGATATATCCTCCATGGGGGTCTTTTTATATTTATATAAAAAGTTATATTTACCTGTTTATTTTCTAGTGATATCCATAGCCTCAAGATAGTCAACATTTAATCACCTCAAAGCCTACTACATATCTATTTCTTTATTTTTAAAATTTTTAGTATATATTGGAGCACAGTTGATTAACACTATTGTGTTTGTTTCAGGTATACTGCAAAGTGATTCAGTTATACATATATATGTATCTATTATTTTTCATATTCTTTTCCCATTTAGGTATTTACAGAATATTGAACAGCATTCCCTGTGTTATGCAGTAGGTCCTTGTTGGTTACCTATTTTAAATATAGTAGTGTATACATGTCAATCCTAAACTCCTAATCTATCTCTCCCCCACACCAACTCTTCACCCCCCGGGTAACCAAAATCTCATTCTCTAAGTCTGTGAGTCTGTTTCTGCTTTGTAAATAAGTACATTTGTATTATTTCTTTTTGTAAGCAATATCATAAGATATTTGTCTTTCTCTGTCTGACTTACTTCACTTAGTGTGATAATCTCCAGATACATCCATGTTGCTGCAAATGTCATTATTTCATTCTTTTTAAAGGCTGAGTAGTACTCCATTGTATATATGTACCACATCTGTATCCATTCATCTGTTGATGGACATTTAGGTTGCTTCCATGGCTTGGCTTTTGTAAACATCCCTGCAGTGAACACTGGGGCACATGTATCCTTTCAAACCATGTTTTTCTCTGAATATATGCCAGGAGTGGAATTGCTGGGTCATACGGTAGCTCTTTTTTTAGTTTTTTAAGGAACCTCCATACAGTTCTCCATAGTGACTGTAACAATTTACATTCCCACTGACAATGTAGGAGTATTCCCTTTACTCCACACCGTCTCCAGGATTTATTGTTTGTAGATTTTTTGATGATGGCCATTCAGACTGGTGTGAGGTGATATCTCTTTGTAGTTTTGATTTTCATTTCTCTAATAATTAGTGATGTTGAACATCTTTTCATGTTCCTTTTGGCCAGCCAAGAAATTCTGTTTAGGTCTTCTGCCCATTTTTTGCTAGGTTTTTTGTTTTTTTGATATTGAGCCACATGAACTGTTCATAAATTATGGAGACTAATCCCTTGGCAGTCGCATCATTTGCAAATATTTTCTCCCATTCTGTAGGTTGTTTTTTTGTTTTGTTTATGGCTTCTTTCACTGTGCAAAAGCTTTTTAGTTTAATTAGGTCCCATTTGTTTATCTTTGTTTTTATTTTCATTACTTTAGGAGGTGGATCGAAAAAGATCTTGCTGTGATTTATGTCAGACAGTGTTCTGCTTATGTTTTCCGCTAAGTGTTTTATAGTATCTGGTCTTACAATAGGTCTTTAATCCATTTTTACTTTATTCTTGTGTACAATGTGAGGGAGTGTTCTAATTCATTCTTTTGCATGCAGCTGTCCAGTTTTCCCAGCACCACTTATTGAAGAGACTGTCTTTTCTCCGTTATATAGTCTTGCCTCCTTTGTGGTAGATTAATTGACCATAGTTGTGTGGGTTTATCTCTGGACTCTCTATACTGTTTCAGTGATCTATATGTCTGTTTTTGTGCCAGTACCATACTGTTTGATGAATGTAGCTTTGTAGTATAGTCTGAAGTCAGGGAGCCTGATTCCTCTAGCTCCATTTTTCTTTCTCAAGATTACTTTGGCTATTTGGGGTCTTTTGGATCTGCGTACAAATTGTAAAACTTTTTGTTCTAGTTCTGTGAAAAATGCCATTGGTAATTTGATAGGGATTGCATTGATTCTGTAGATTGCTTTGGGTAGTATAGTCATTTTCACAATATTGATTCTTCCAATCCAAGAACATGGTATATCTTTCCATCTGTTTGCATCATGTTCAATTTCTTTCATCAGTGTCTTATAGTTTTCAGAGTAAAGGACTTTTGTCTCCTTAGGTAGGTTTATTCCTAGGTATTTTATTCTTTTTGCTGAAATGGTAAATGGGATTGTTTCTTTAATTTCTCTTTCTGATCTTTCATTTTTAGTGTATAAGAATGCAGCACCAAAGATTTCTGTGTATTAATTTTTATCCTACCACTTTACCAAATTCATTGTTGATCTCCAGTAGTTTTCTGGTAGCATCTTTATGATTTTCTATGTATAGTATCATGTCCTCTGCAAACAATGACAGTTTTACTTCTTCTTTTCCAATTTGGATTCCGTTTACTTTTTTTTTTTTTTTTTTCTTCTCTGATTGCCATGGCTAGGACATCCAAAACTATGTTGAATAAAAGTGGTGAGAGTGGCTATCCTTGTTTTGTTTCTGATCTAAGAGGTTTTTTTTCAGTTTCTTACCAGTGAGTATGATGTTAGTTGTAGGTTTCTCATGTATAGCCTTTATTATGTGGTGGTAAGTTCCCTCTATGCCCACTTTCTTGAGAGTTTTTATGATACGTGGGTGTTGAATTTTGTCAAAAGCTTTTCTGTATATATTGAAATGATCATAACATTTTTGTTCTTCAATTTGTTGATGTGATATATCACATTGATTGATTTGTGATTATTGAAAAATGTTGCATCCCTGAGATAAAGCCCACTTGATCATGGTGTATGATCCTTTTAATGTACTGCTGGTTTCTATTTGCTAGTATTTTGTTGAGGATTTTTGTGTCTATGTTCGTCATGATATTGGCCTGTAACTTTTTGTGTGTGTGTGTTATCTTTGTCTTGTTTGGATATCAGGATGATGTTGACCTCATAGAATGAGTTTGGGAGTATTCCTTCCTCAGCAATTTTTTGGAAGAGTTTCAGAACGATAGGGGTTAACTCTTCTCTAAATATTTGATAGAATTCACCTGTGAAGCCATCTGGTCCTGGACTTTTGTTTGTTGGAAGCTTTTAAATCTCAGTTTCAATTTCAGTACTTGTGATTAGTCTATTCATATTTTCTCTTTCTTCCTGGTTCAGTCTTAGAAGGTTTTACCTTTCTAGGAATTTGTCCATCTCTTCTAGGTTGTCCATTTTATTACTGTATAGTTGCTTGTAGTAGTCTCTGATGATCCTGTGTATTTCTGTGGTGTCCACTGTAACTTCTCCTTTTTCATTTCTAATTTTATCGAGTCTTTTCCCTTTTTTCTTGATGACTCTGGCTAAAGCTTTATAAATTGTGTTTATCTTTTCAAGGAACCAGCTGTTAGTTTCATTGACTTTTTCTATTGTTTTCTTTGTCTCTATTTCATTTATCTCTGCTCTGGTCTTTATGATTTTTTTCCTTCTACAACTTTGGGTTTTGTTTATTCTTCTTTCTCTAGTTGCTTTAGGTGTAAGGTTAGGTTGTTTATTTGTGATTTTTCTTGTTTCCTGAGCTAAGATTGTATATCTATAAACTTCCCTCTTAGAACAACTTTTGCCATGTCCCATAGATTTTGGATTGTCATGCTTTCATTTTCGTTTGTCTCTAGGTATTTTTTGATTTCTTCTTTGATTTCTTCAGTGATCCATTTGTTGCTTAGTAGCATATTGCTTAGGCTCCATATATTTGTGTTTTTTACAGTTTTTTTTCCTTGTAGTTGATTTCTAATCTCATAGCATTGTGGTTGCAAAAGGTGCTTGACATGATTTCAATTTTCTTAAATTTACTGAGGCTTGCTTTGTGGCCCATCATGTGATCAATCCTAGAGAATGTTCTTATTTTTGTATCCATTCAGCCAGTCTATGTCTTTTTGTTGGAGCATTTGATCCATTTACATTTAAGGTAATTAATACATATGTTCCTATTGCCATTTTCTTGATTTTTATGGATTTGTTTTTGTCAGTCTTTTTTCTTCCCTTTCTTTTTTGTTCTCTTCTCTTGTGATTTGATGCCTAACTTTAATGTTGTGTTTGGATTTTTTTCTTTTTTGTGTGTGTATCTATTGTAGATTTTCATTTTGTGGTTACCATGAGATTTTGATATAGCAGTGCATACATAAACAAGATTATTTTAAGATGCTGGTCTTTTGATTTCAAATGCATTTCCAATATCCTGCATTTGTGCTCTCCTTTTTCTCACAATTGCTGGTATTGATATCATATTTGTGTGCAGATAATTTACTACCTTTACTGTATATTTGCCTTTACTGGTGAGCTTTTTCATTCATAATTTTCTTGTTTCTAGTAGTGGCTTTTTTTTTTTCTGCTTAGAGAGTAGAGAAGAAATTCCTTTAGCATTTGTCACAAAGCTTGTCTGGTGGTGCTGAATTCTCTTAGCGTTTGCTTGTCTGTAAAGCTTTTGATTTGTCCAACAAATCTGAATGAGAGCCTTGCTGGGTAGAGTATTTTTGCTTGTAGGATCTTCCCTTTCATCTTTTTAAATACCACTCCCTTCTGGTCTGCAGAGTTTCTGCTGAGAAATCAGCTGATAAATTTATGGGAGTTCCCTTGTATGTTATTTCTTTATTTTCCCCTGTTGCTTTCAATATTTTTCTTTGTCTTTAATTTTTTTTTTTGTCTTTAATTTTATCAATTTGATTACTCTGTGTATCAGTGTATTCCTCCCTGGGTTTATCCTGCCTGGGACACTCTGTGATTCCTCGACTTAGGTGACTGCTACCTTTCCCATGTTAGGGAATTTTTCAGCTATTATCTCTTCAAATATTTTCTCAGGCCCTTTATCTCTCTCTTCTCCTTCTGGGACCCCTACAATGCAAATGTTGGTGTGTTTAATGTTGTCCCAGAAGTCTCTTAGAGTGTGTTCATTTTGTTTCATTCTTTTTTCTTTATTCTGTTCTGCAGCAGGGATTCCCACCATTTTGTCTTCCAGGTCACTTATTCATTCTCCTGCTCAGTTACTGTGCTTTTGAGTCCTTCTAGTGTATTTTTCTTTTCAATTATTGTATTGTTTATCTCTGTTTATGTGTTCTTTAGTTCTTCTAGGTCTTTGTTAAACATTTCTTGAATCTTCTCTATCTGTGCCTCCATGTTTTTTTCTGATATCTTGGATCATCTTCACTATCATTACTCTGAATTCTTTTTCTGATAGATTGCCTGTGTGCACTTCACTTAGTTGCTCTCAGGTTTCATCTTGTTCCTTTATCTGGGACATATTACTCTGCAATCTCATTTTGTCTAACTTTCTGTGATTGTGGTTTACATTCTGTACGCTGCAGAACTGTCGTTCTTCTTACTTCTGCTGTCTGTCTACTTGTGGATGAGGCTGTCTTAGAGGCTTGTGCTGGCTTCCTGGTGAGAGAAACTGGTTCCTGCCCACTGGTGGGTGGAGCTGGATCTTGTCCCTCTGGTGGGTAGGACTGTGCTCAGTAAGACTTTAAGTAGCCTCTCTGTTGATGGGTGGGGCTGTGTTCCTGCCCTGTTCGTAGTTTGGCCTGAGGCATCCCAGCACTGGAGCCTACTGTTTGTTAGGTGGAGTTAGGTCTTGGGGAGGAAATGATTGCCTCCAGGAGGGCTCATGCCAATGGGTACTCATCAGAATTGCCACTGCCAGTGTCTTTGTCCCTGCAGTGAGTCACAGCACCTACCCCCATCTCTGCAGGAGACCCTCCAATACTAGCAAGTAGGTAGTTGGCCCAGTATCTTAAGAGGTCACTGCTTTTTTCCTTGAGTCCTGGTGCACAAGGGACCTTATATGCACCCTCCAAGAGTGGAGTTTCTGTTTCCCCCAGTCCTGTGGATTCCTGTGCTCAAACCACACTGACCTTCAAAGCCAGATTCTCTGGGGGCTCCTCTTCCCATTACCAGACTCCCAGGCTGGGAAGCCTGACATGGGGCTTAGGACTTTCACTCCTGTGGGAGAACTTCTGTGGTATAATTATTTTCCAGTTTGTGGGTCACCCACACAGCAGGTATAAGATTTGATTTTATAGTGATTGCACCCCTTCTACTGTCTTGTTGTAGCTTCTTTTTGTCTTTGGGTGTAAGGTGTTGTTTTTGGTAGATTCCAGCTTTTTTTTTTTTTTTTTTGTCAATGGCTGTGCAGCAGTTAATTGTGATTTTGATGTTTATATAAGAAAGTATAATCTCACGTTCTTCTACTCTGCCATCTTGCCAGCCAATCCTATTTCTTTAATTTGTTATATTCAGCCTTGTAAGCCCCTCCAGAAACCCAATCACTGACAACCTCTGTTTCTTATGTATCAAAAAAAAAAAAAAATTACCAGTCTTTACTTTCATTAATACCCTGTATTTCTTTATTCTTGTAGCTTTCTCTTTTAATTCAGTTAACCATAAAATTTGGTTTGATCCCCCTGCATACGTCCCACAATGAATATAATTTCTTAAACTCCTGTAACTTTTTAAAAACAACTTTCCTTTCGGTATCCAAAGTCCACACATACTATGTCAGATCACAGATAAGAAAAAGGAGACAGGAAATTCTTAATCAAAGAAACAAACATGACAATCAGCAATGATATGTGTGTCTGTGTTTGTATATATATTTCATTGACTATTCATAGCACTTCTTTCTTTATGTGAGCATTTTTGAGATCAGGAGCACATTTTTCTCATACCATGGCTATTTCATAAATATCATATTAATATTTTTTAATAGACATATAAATTAATATCAAATGTCACCCAGCAGGAAGACAAAGGAAAAAATGATTTTCTTAAAGTTCTATATGTTGTCACCTGCTATCTCTCTATTCTCCATCAACATTCCTTTTACAGTTCCTATGCTTTTAAACATTTTGCCAAATACTTGGTATTTAACAGCCACAGCTAACTAACCTCTGGCAGCATCAGGATTGTTGTTTTTGTTGTTATTATTATTATTATTCACTCTATAGGGTTGCCTCTACAGAAATCCCTCCTTTCCCATCATTTGGTATTAAAACTCACTGCTTTTACCAACTCCTCCTGTTCCCAGCATTACCTCTGTGTACTCTCTGGCCCTGACTGATGATCTGCTGGGGGAGCAGCTGGCTTCATTTTCTACCTCCATCTTACCAGAGGAATCAGAGGAGAAAAAAGAAGAAAAATGTTGCCCCTCTGGTTATCTGTCCCACCATTCTGCTACTCTGACTATGTCAGCCATTCTGATTTGGTGGTAAAACACACAAATTGCCATGTCAGTTGTGTTCTTGATGCTTTTATTTCTCTGGTATACTTATTTCAATATTGGTTAAGAGAAAGGAGTACATTGAAATGTCCTTTTACAGTAAATAAATGAATGGCTTGCCAAATATCAATGGACACAGAGAGGAAAATTTAGCTAGTGAATTGGCTTTAATCTCAATGTTTAATGTATCTGTTCATATTCCTCAAATGGAAGTAAGGAAGATTTTCCCCTATTTACACAGAAGATGAAAAACGTAAAGTGCAAGGGGACTTTCCTAGCTACAAAGTCCTCTTTCTCTGCCTCTGCTTTGAAATTCTATATCACTCTACTCTAGTCCCTTCTTCTAAGTTACTAAGGGCCACAAGACATCCTCATTGACAATGGTTGAATTTTGGAGCATTCTAATGTTACAAAGTTTCAGTTTTATTAGTGAACTTTTGTGAATTTGCATACCTCATGCCTTGACGAGTGCACCCAAGAGTCTGAGAGTATGTGTCTATTTGAAAGAGAGAAAAGGGGGGGGTGGGGGAAGAGAGAGAAAGAGAGAGAGAGAAGTATCTTCCAGGTGTGTAAATGATGATCGATATGAATCTTTAAGTAACCAAAATCATTACATGGCAGATTGCTTTGCTCTTGGGAAAATTATTAAATGATTGATGTTTGCATTTTCTTCCTCTAACCTACTCTGGCACTTGCCATCCTTTTTTAATGTCACATGATTCCCTTTGAGTGCTCATCTCCATCAGTGAAGACCCAGGTGTTCAGTGTTTATTCAGAGCCACTCAACTCCTTGAGCAGGATCAAAGTACACTCCACCTCAGCTCTGTCAGCTGCTGCTCACCTTTCCAATCCTTCTTAGGGGACAAAAGGAGAAACTAACTTAACAAGCAATTCCTTCAAAGCGAATGTATTAACTCTATTTATATGGATATCTTTCTAAACTCCTCTAGGAACTGCTAAGGCATCCAGTCACTGTAAGTGACACCCTACTTCACTGTAGGGGGAAGTTTGGCACATCGAGAGTTCTTTTCTCACTTCTTCAGTCACTGATAGGCAGAACTCATGACACCTGTGTCTACAAAGACATTCTTCTCTTTATTAGAACATTTACAATCTTTATTACCATGATTTATTTACATTGCAGTTCACCTCACTAAAAAGTGATGACCCTACCTTAATTCATCTTTATCTCTCTAGAATTTAGCACAGTACCTGGCATGTGCTAGATGACTAAGACATTCTTGTTAAATGAAGGAATTAATTGCACTGAGTGACTGTCTATTTTCACCATTAATGAAATTAACCTTGAAACTGTATTATTTACTATTTATACGCTAATGAAAAGATAAATCAGGGAGGGAAGAAATTGCAACTTAGTTGATAATCTCTGAGTAAATTAACGTTTGTCATGTGCATTCTCAGCATGAAATTTAAGACCTTTGTAAACAAGATGATAGCACAATGACTCATGGCAAAAAGTGAACTGGGGAAAAAAAAAGTGAACTGGAAACATCAAAGCCAAGGGATTAACAGAAAAGAGCTAACTTTGTAAATAGGAGGCAGAGTTCCATTTGCATGGTACAGACTTCTCTATCACACTGATCTCATAAGCATATTCAGTAAAATTCACAGTAGGTGTTAATGCCTCTGGTTGTGGAAGGATTCACTTTATTCCAGAAGACTAATTAAGGTTGAAATATCTGAAAAGTGGAATCTTACATGAGATCTAAATAAGCTGTATTCGTTCATTTATTCATTCAACATAGATTCATTCATAAAATATGGATTAATTTGCTCATTCTCAAAATAATTTATTCAAATGTGTTAGGGTTTTTAGAAAAATAAAGGAATGCACAATATAGTCCATGAGCTCAAAGTGATTATACCCTCGTGTGGGAGAAAGACACCTGCATACCAATCACTGGAATAAGCCAGAATGTCTCAGGTAATTGAATAAATGAATGAGCAGAGTCTGATAGGAACACGGGGGAAGGAGAGACTGATTACAAATAGGAAGACAAGGTAAGATGCCAGGAAGGGGGAGTACAGTACCTCAGGCTAGACTTAAAGTAGGAATTCAAACGGATGAAATTACTAAACACAGGGATATTGAAAGTTTAGAGAATAGGGTGCTTGGTGAACTGCAAGTTAATGATATGTGGTTGGTGCATAAAAACATAGAAACATAGTCTAAAAGTTGGATTACAGATGAATCACAAAGAACTTTAAATTATTGCATACAGTGTGAATTTCTTTTTTGTCTATCTATCTATCTATCTAAGCTTTAGCAAAGCACGATGTCCAATTTGAAGTAGAACAGTGAATGACATAAGCTTCTGATTAAAAGAAAATCTTTAACTGAAGCTACTTTTCTTCTATTAAATTTTGGGGGCTTTCTCAAATTCTTGTGATATGGAACTAGGTGAAATTTCTATATATTTATTATTTTTGAGGTCACTAATTTGACACTTAGCATTCTCAACTCCTCTCTATAGCTTGTCAGTATTACAAAGAGAAACTATGGTGGAAAGCTAATGGTTTGAAATGATATCTAGCAAAAAGCCTAGAAATAACGTCTCCAAAATTCTAACCAACATACTTATCAAGATGTAGAAAACAGAGACACAATCACACTGAAGACAAAGCCAAGGAAAAATCAGGCTAACTAGAAAAAAAAAAAAAAAGATCACTGACATTTTTGGACTTGGCTTGATGAAATCAACCAGTCTGCTGTCTTAAAAATCAATATGGAAAATTGTGAAACCTCCTGCAATCTCCCCCCTGGCTTAGAGATGAGGGTGTGAACCAAACATGAAATTGTAAGTGGATTATTCCACTTTCTTACTCCTGTTTTTTGAGATGATCAGAAGCCCACTTTCCCATCACATTAATAAAATCTATATATAATTGCAACTCACAGAAAATGGCAGTGTGTCAGGTACATGAGAGGGGCATAGATAGTTAAGTACTGCACTCTGGAAAGTTAGTCTCAACAAAACCAGAAAAATGAATAGCCCTAGAAAGAAGACATGCTAGATATTGTGGATTACATAAGTACTCCTGTTCAGGAAACTAACAGTGAAGCCCAAGCAGTCTTATTGAATAAGCCTAGATAGATCTACACATTTGAGGAATAGTAATCAGAAAGGGAGTTTTCTAAAAAAATATGTGGCAAAAGTAAAAGAAATGCTATCACAATGACAAAGAGAAAAATCAGATCTATGAAAATCTTCAAATTCTGTAATTTTTGCTCCAAAAAATATTCACAAATTCTTAAGAGTATGCTAGAACATGGGCTCTATGGAAAAGTAGAAAGCTTAAAAAGAGAAAATCTTTATACAAAAGTAGTATATATGCTGTACAAAGAGATAGAACTCAGATTAAAATACAGTGGTAGGAGATACAATATAACAATTATAAAGTTATGCAAGTTACTTTAGTACCAAACACCAGAACTGGCACATAGTGGGTTCTCATTAAATATCAGCTCCTGTATGCAACGACAAGAGACCGATAAAAAATAGTAGAAAGTAGTATTGAAAAATGAAAAGAAACGTGTTTCAATAACGGATTTTAAACCCAAACTGAAGGTAAAATCATATTTGACATTATTAAAACTAAAATCAGTGTAGTGGAGGAAAAAGTTAAGATGCAGAGGAAAAGGAAGTTGATGACAATGAAGAAATAAATGGTAGAGAGGGAGGACATGGGACTTTCACCCAATTCATTTTTCTTACTATTCCTCTTAGAGAAGTGGAGAATGAATACACTGTGTGTAGTGTTAGTTTTGATGCAACACAACAGTTAAACGATAAGATCAGAAACCAGCTGCTGAAGGAACAGGTGTAGGGCAGATAAAAAAAAAATTTTTTTGCAGTTAACTGCTACATGTGTTCCCTGGGGAAGAAATGTAAGGAATGGCATCTTGGAAAGAAATCAAAACAGAAGCCAGAAGTGGTTAGTCTGAGGAAAGAGTTTGACATCACACCAGTACTGTGGAAACAAAGAAATATCAGGAAAAACAAAAAAACAAAAGAACCCAAATCAGACACTGGGGGGATCCAGCCAGGAGATATTTCCTGAACTGAAAAATTCATGTCTAATTAGATGTCTTCACATGTTATATGGGAAATAGCTCTTCCAGGGGCCAACCTTACCTAGAGAGGATCTGATTTCCAGAAAATATGTTATTTATATCACTCCAAATAAGTAATTAATGTGTCAGGTTTTGAGCCCACATGAGAGGTCTTATTTTGCTACTGAGCACAGTTCATTAAGATGCCTTTATTTATATGCTCTAAATAAAGATGTATGAAACCTAAAGAGTGAAATGGGAGTCAGTGGTGAAAGAGTTTCCAGAGCCTCAGTCCATGTACCTTGTCAGATCAAGAGCCTCTGTTTGTGATGAGGAGAACTTGAAACCAAGCATGACCTGTGGGAACTTCCTTGGAACATGCTCCCATGTCACTCGCCTCCTTTTTGTAGAAAAACTTTAGCCTCCAAGGCCTCCCCTGAGTTCTGAAGAGCAAATTTAATCAGAGAAGTGAGAAAATCCAGAAATAAAAGAAACCAGTCAAGGCAAAACAATGAGTTTAGCCATAAAACAAAATCAAGGACCTTTAGTTCCTCCTCAGTGGTTATAGATAATATCCTGAGCCACATCCTTGAGCTGCTTTGCAGACACTAAAATGCCTACCAGGTGGAAGAAGTTAACTGCATGCTGACTACCAGCAAATAGACCCCAGAACAGTCAGAACAAGAAGGTTGATGATTGAGATTCCTGAAACATCACTCTGTTACCTCACTGTCAACCAATCAGAGAATTGTGCATGAGCTGATCAAGCACCCTGTGACACTTTCCATCACACGGTCTTTAAAAACATTTCCCTGAAGGTCATTGGGGAGTTTGGATCTTTTGAGCACAAACTACTCTTTCTACTTGCTTGGCACTATGCAATAAGCATTGTAGTTTCCTTCACCATAACCTGGTGTCAGTAGATTGTTTGACTTTGCTTCACATTGGGCGAGTGGACTAAAGTTTAATTCAGCAATTAACTTAAGAGCCTGCAGCGGCCTTAAGCACCTTGTATCATGTTAATTCTGTGCCTATTGAGCAGAATTCTGGTTTAAATTTGACCTTCCAGGAAGATAATCTGAGTCATGAACTCCAGAATAGAAAGACTTTTTCAGTTGCCTAGACCTAAGTTCCCATCTTAACATCCTCCTCCACATCCCAGATTTGCATTTATGTAGCTTTGCCTCAATACTTCAGAGATCTGGAGCTCAGGGTGAACTAATTCAGTGTTTTAACATCGTGATTATGCAAAACGTTGATTTACATTGAGTTGAAGTCTTTCTCTTGATATCTTCTACTTATTTTAGTTCTGCTTTTGGAAGTGAGTTGGTAACAGTGTAGTCCCACTTTGATGAGAAAGCCCTTTGCACTCTTTAGCACATTTACTGTGTCCTCTTTTGCTCTTCTTTCTAGGCACAACACCACAGGTTTCTGTAATGGTTTTGTGATATGGATTAAAGACTTCAGTATCCTACTTACCCTCATATAAAAGGCCTTTTCTAAATTCTTCCTGTTGCTTTATCTTAGAAAATCTATATAATGTCTGTCTGTCCACCCAGATAACTAACATAAATATTATCCTTCTAAAGTGAGGCTGGAAGAAATGATAAAAATCACATGCAATTGTAGTATCCAACAAACCTTCAGTATTGTTCTATGTGGCCCCAAATCCCAACTGCAGTAATTCTTGGGTTTGATTGCTGTTTTATATATATATATATGGCACAGCCTCCATTTTTTTCCAAATGTGGATTTGTGCTTAGATGCAGAAATGCCTCAACCAACTTCTTGAAAAGCAGAAGCCATGATATATTCACTAGCTGTGCATTTCTTCTTGCTTGCTGATGCACTTAGTACATCTCATAAATACCCCAAAATAGACCAGGAATATAAAGTGTAGTGGATTTTGGTGGTTAATCTCCAATTGGGAACTCTAAGGAAATAATGTGAGCTAAATGTTAGACAAATTAAAAGTAAGACAAAGTCCTTATTAAGATTGGTAGGTGTCTCTAAATACACACATTAAGCCTTTTAAAGGATCAAAAATATTGCTGAGGTATTATTGAGTTTGCAGAAGAAAGATCAGGATACATAAGGGAAAGGATTACTCTTCACCTAGCCTTCAGTTCTTTGCAGTCTCAGAAAAGAATGAGGTTGGCTAAGAACTGAGGCAGAAATATCTGATATATGCTTAAAATAGAGAGTAAGAGTCTTCCAACTTGAAGCCCAGCTGGGCTTTTTTTACAGACAGGAGTTCTCAGAAAATTAGATTTTCAAACAAGAAAAGGATCAGTTGAAAATAACATATCTAAGTCATTCTTAGCAATGAACAAGTTTAACAGAACTAGTCTTATGAAGATTCTCCAACTAATAAAAAGAAGTCTTAGAGCTGCAGGAGTGTTGAGAGTTTGTCCCAGCAAAATTTGCCACTTAATTAGGGACCCCCACAGATGGTCCTGCTGTTTCTGCTTGAATCCCTTCAGTGACAGCAAACCTAGTCTTCAGCATGAATCCAAGGTGCCAGTGATAGCTCAGTTAGGGACCTAGAACCAAAAGGCATGATTTAATTCTTAACTCTGCCATTTATTGCAAGGATGAAGCACTATGCTTTAGAATTTCCATATATATATATATATATAAATAGAAATAACATCCACCACAGACTATAAAAATATAGCTGGGTTTTGTTTATTACAAAATGTAAAACAAACATATGGTATATGGTTCTTTCATTATTAGTTCTTTTTGAGGACTATAATATATTGAAGTAAAATTAGTTTCTTTGTAATTTCTTCCCATTTGCTTTGGTTTTACTGTGTGCAACAGCAGGGAGCAAATACATCCTTCTCAAAAATAAATGGTCACATGTTTGGAGGTAGTTATTTTTCTCCAGATTAGATTTGCCTTTTGGAGACAAGTACCCTGTTACTACTAGGATTTCTCTTGACAGACACATTCTCTATTATACTACTTACCTTCCTCTGTGCATATCTTGTCCAGTTTCTCAGAGTTGCTCTTATAATGGTGGGCTAAAAATTAGCATAACACTTCCAGTATCACTGAGCACTTCTGGATACAATGAGATGACTCAGAACCAGGATTCTATGCTTTTATTTAGGCATCTTTAGCTGTGCACTTGTTAAAATAATTTCCTTTTTCTTTGCATATGCATGTTCATTCAAATCTTCCCTTTACTTTTGTGACGGTTACTGATTTCACTAAATGGATGGTCAAACATTTAAATATGGAGATTATTCCTCTGAAACCCTAATGGCACCTGGCATAGTGCTGGGCTCATATATTAAACTGAGTTAAATTAAACTGTACTTGAAACTTCAACAGACCGCAACCTAGTTAATGTCTCAGCACCCTCCTAGAATTATTTATTTGAATATTCTTCTCACACAAGGTAAGAACACTTGAATCACAGGAAAGAAGAAAAGGGGAGGGGGGCTGGCAAAGATCACCTTCCTCCAATGAAATTAACCTGTGTTCAATGAAAGCCTGCACTGTGAATATTCAGTGTAATATTCATGTGTAATCCACATAATAATATTCCCATTGCATCACATGAACGCTTAGGACAGGCTGGCCTCTCTTTAAAAAATGAACACACCTCAGTAAAAACTTGCTAATACGTTAGCAAATTATTGTTCCCTTTAACAAGTCCACCTTGCAAAGTGTTTCTTAATAGCATCCCAGTCTCCCAATACGTTTGTCTCCAACCATTTGATTGAGAAGCCATGGGGAATGAGGAGAAGGGGAAGTGAAACTTAAAGCTAAAGGGTTTGGAGCCACTCTTAATTGAAGGTCAATCAGAAAAATATTGAGTATGCTGCACTCCCAGATCCTATATTTTAAAAAGAAGGAAAGAAATCAGTTATACATGCAAACAGGCTTAATGGAGTTCTCCTTCCCTGTCATTTTTCTTTGTAAATAAAATTATTAGTTCTTTATACAATAAAAATTAAAATAAAAGTTATACTTGTTCACAGTTTACAGATTCTAATAAGCCCAGAAAGGCCAGGATAAAAATTAAAACTTAAACAAAAACTTAAATTTTGAAGAGGAACTGGGAATCAACAACACTAGATATGACAGAAGTAAACTGACAGTCAGGTTGGAAAAATCCACTTCACACTTCATATCAGCATATGCCACAGGTGAATGATCTTATTTTAGTTTACATGCTTCATTACCATTTCCAAAACACCAGTTGATATAACCCACATTTTAATTTGGATAGAAAATAGGAAATTTTGAATAGAAAATAAGAAAAAATTTACTGTGATGTACAAAGTATGCCAAATTTTGATTACCAATTTGCAGATGAAAAATAATTCAGGTACTTTTTCTGATTATATTTAGAAACCATCTCTCTTAAAGACATTTCTTAAACACTTTGAATGTGTACAGCATGGTTTTTCTGTGATATTGCTTTAGATATCAACTTCTGTCTCGATCCACTCATATAATGAGTTTGCATAAAATACTTAGGGCTATCTATTAGCTGAGATTGCATGGGGATCTTGTGTAAATTGGTCTTACAATATAAGCACAGTGTATGGTCAACTTTATGATGAATTTGAGAATATTAGGAAGAGAATCTTACCTTCAAATGTACCTAAATGTGAGTTTGCTGTTGGTGCCTGCCAGAGGCCAGGGATGGTTTGGAAACTGAAGGCTGGCCCAGTTCGCAAAGGCGGAGGAGGTGAAAAGACATCCAGACCAATTGAACTGCACCATCTAAACACATTATTGTAGACCAACTACAGCTAATGAGAAAATATCAAATCAAACTATTGTAGCTTTCTTAAGACTATGGATTCTCTGATGATGTCCTTTCCATTTTGATCATCACTATCCCTTCCCTGACTCTTCAGTCTTTAGAAAAAGGCATGCTATAAAGAACATGAATGCCAAGGTGAAGAAGCTGGATCCATTCACATGCCAATTCTAGAGTGGAAGTAGGTTTCCTGCATGTTGAAGTGTAGTCCAGAGGTACATGGCACAGGCAAGCCCTGGAAGCTACTTATCAGGTGTGTAAGTGCTTATTTTTCCTTCTTTTTTTAATAATGAAGCATTCCTCCCTCCAATCTAATTTTATTAAGTGCATTATAATTGTGCCTTGTTTGATATTTAATATAAAATATCATGACTGATCAATGTAAATGGGAACATGAACAAGCTAATTTTTAATGGGTCAGAAGTAGATTGATTAGCGACAGAATGATAACCTGGCTGACAAATGCACTGGATTTGTCGAGTCGGTGAAGGTCAGAAAGAAGCAAGAAGGACTGAGGAACTGAGCTGGGAAATAGAAAAAGAAAAATAGCAGAGGAGATTTAAATAAATTTGGCAGGGGCTATTTTTTTCCCTCAGCTAATATGTACTTCTCCAACCTTGTCATTTCACCAATGAGGAACACAGGCTAGATGAAGCAGTGAGTGAGGACTGGCTGTGGGCGTTATGAGAGGTAGGAGGAACTAAGTTACAAGTATGTATAACACATGTGAGGCCTGTTGCCAAGGAGTTAACAACCCACAGAGGAAGATGGCCATGCAAATAAACAACTCAAAAGAAAGTAAACCTTGATAATACTGTGAAGAGACTAGTGATTGGCCTTCCAAGAGAGAACCTCTTAGACTTCAGGGAAACAAAAAATGCACACTAAAAGAAACTAAAGGAAAGTTAGTCCAAACATAGAACTTGAAAATAGTGGTAATATTATGCCCACTTGGATCTTGGCCAGATACTACATTTACTATCATTTAATCCTCACTTAAGTGTACATGAGGTAAGGATTAATATTGCCACTTGTCAATGAGGAAGCCAAGGCCTATGGATATTTAGTAACACACACAGGATCACCATGATAGGGACAGGATTCAAAATTTCATCTGTAGTCTTTCAGTTAGGCCTTGGGACTCCTCATTCATTTCTTCATAGGTATATTATAAAAAGCAAATAAAGATTGCACATTTTCTGAAGTTTTCTGTTTTGTGCTATGGCATTATAGGGGTATATTCCTGCAGGGACCTTGCCCAGAACTTGAAGGAGAAACCAGTAACATTGTATTCACGGGATCTCTCTACTCACTAAGACACAATCCTTCCCCATGAGTCTCGCACCAATTCTTGTAGCTGAGAGGGACTTCCACTTTCTCAACCAAAGGAAATTAATTTTGAACGCTTCAATATACTTGTTCTTCTGTTATAGACAGCCTATTTTTCATACCATCTCTCATTTTGCTCCTAATTAAGATGCATATAAATTCAAGATTTATACATCATGTCAGTATAGTAAGGAAAAGAAGCGCTGGATATAATCTTAAGTTCACGAATTTAAACTTTAGAAATTCCAAGACAGTTGCTTTCAAGTTTTAGTTGGTCAAAGATGTCAGTGTTAAGACTGGAAAACAATACAAAGGGAAAGTGTCCACATAATCACCAAGTATATGGAGACTCAGGATGGTCAAATTATATTCCATTCTGCCATATTCCATTCTTTATTACCCTGTTGATAGAGACCAAAATGACAATTAATGAATTTAAAAAGTGCTTCTAGACTGGGGTGAAGGGTACCTAGTCCATGTGATCCCTCATGGGTTCTCCATCCTCTGCTCCCCATTCTAGCCCCTGGCATCATTATTTAGTGTAGCACCTTGTGGAAGTTTTCCAGATACCTTTTCTAATATACAAAATTTTGTCTCCTTTGTGATAGATTAGATGACCATAGGTGTGTGAATTTATCTCTGGACTTTCTATCCTGTTCCATTGATCTATATTTCTGCACACCTAGGGTCACCTAACCTATGACAAAGGAGGCAAAAAATATACAATGGAGAAAAGAAAGTCTCTTCAAGAAGTGGTGTTGGGAAAATGGACAGCTACATGTAAAAGAATGAAATTAGAATACTGCCTAACACCATACACAAGAATAAACTCAAAATGGATCAAAGACATAAATGTAAGACCAGATACTATAAAAATCTTAGAGGAAAACATAGGCAGTAAACTCTGACATAAATCACAGCAACATCTTTTTCTATCCACTTCCTAGAGTAATGAAAACAAAACCAAAGATAAACAAATGGAACCTAAAGACACTTAAAACCTTTTGCACCGCAAAGGAAACCATAAACAAAATGAAAAGACAACCCTCAGAATGGGAGAACATATTTGCAAATGAAGCAACTGATGAGGGATTAATCTCTAAAATATACAGACAGCTCATGGAGCTCAATATCAAAAAAACAAACCACCCAATTAAAAAATGGACAGAAGATCTAAACAGACATTTCTCCAAAGAAGACATTCAGATGGCCAAAAAGCACGTGAAAAGATGCTCAACATCACTAATCATTAGAGAAATGCAAATCAAAACTACAACGAAGTATCACCTCACGCCGGTCAGAATGGCCATCATCAAAAAATCTACAACCAATAAATCCTGAAGAGGATGTGGAGAAAAGAGAACCCTTCTACACTGTTGGTGGGAATGTAAATTGGTACAGCCACTATGGATAACATTATGGAAGTTCTTTAAAAAACTAAAAATAGAGCTACCACTTGATCCAACAATTCCACTCCTGGGCATATATCTGGAGAAAACCATAATTCGAAAAGAAAAGATACATGCACCCCAATGTTCACTGCAGCACTATTTGCAATAGCCAGGACATGAAAGCAACCTAAATGTCCATCAACAGAGGAATGGATAAAGAAGATGTGGTACATACATACAATGGAATATTACTTAGACATAAGAAAGAGTTAAATAATGCCATTTACAGCAACATGGATGGACCTAGAGATTGTCATAACTGAGTGAAGTAAGTCAGACAGAGAAAAGTAAATATCATAAAATATCCCTTATATGTGGAATCTAAAACAGGTGTACAAATAAACTTATCTACAAACCAGAAATAGTTACAGGTATAGAAAACAAACTTATGGTTACCAGGGGGTAAAGGGGGGAGGGATAAACTGGGTGGCTGGGATTAACATATACACACTACTCTATATAAAATAGATAACTAATAATGACCTACTGTATAGCACACGGAACTCTACTCAGTACTCCATAATGGCCTATATGGGAAAAGAATCTAAAAAAGAGGGTATATATATATATATATATATATATATATATATATATATATAATTGATTCACTTTGCTGTACCCCTGAAACTAACACAACACTGTAAATCAACTATACTCCAATTTAAAAAAATAAAATAAGTAAATAAAATTTTGGCATTTTGATGTTGCAACCAAATTTAAAATCATTCAGTTTTAAAAATTGCAATTATCTTAGTTATAAGAAGACTATGAATACTTCTTTTGCCTTTTAATATGGGGAAAATTATTTATAAATTGAAAGGAAAGATACATTATGTTTTTCAAAAAACATATAATTATCTGCATCTCAATCCTATAGGCTCATAATTACAGTACCTGATGTGATTTTAAATTAATGGAACTGATATTTTTATGAGTAGATTAAAACTTATGCACTCCGGTGAACGTTATTATTTAAAGCACTCACTGTATGACACTGTTATAGTTTTGTAGCTATTCACAAGGGGCTCAAATATTACAGCAACTCTTCTTTTGGGCTTATCTTCAGATCCAGTTCACAAAATGCGAAAAACATAAGTCTCATGAATTTACTGTGTTTCAAATTGTTAATTAAGCAATCCAATGACCATATTCCAAACAATGTACCTCAGGCTTTATGGAAATTCCCAAGGAGAATATCTAAGATTGTTTTCAGCAAAACAGCATCTTTGGTCTAAGTATATAGAGTAATAGGCCCATTGGTATCCATTAAGAGCATCTAAGGTAAGGAGACTGATAAAAACAGTTCAGAGGAAGGAGATCTGAACAAATTCTGAAACTTATATAAGATCAAATTAACATTCTTTATCTCCTGACAAAGTGCAACATTCCTGAATTTAGTCTTATTCCTGGACTGTGTGGTTCAAAATTCTCTAGAAAACTCTGTAGACCTCTTTGAATTTCTGTTTACTGAGACTCATGACCCTTTCCAGACCTGGCCTCTTTGAGTTGCACATAGCCTGTATCCTTCAGCATGCTGGTACTGCTCTGTATCATTGCTCTTCCAATTTCCTTCTCAGCATCCAGGAATGATGTGTAGCTTGCCATGGTCCTCATTTGGAACAAAAGGAAAAATAACTTTCATTAGGTTACATAATTCCAGTGTTTGTTTAAAACTTAGTCGCATTACTTGGAACCACTAATAATTACTTGTCTCAAGAGTTGTAGTGCAATTAAATTCATTTTCCAAAATAAACATGACCTTAATCATACGAACAGAGTGCCAAATTATGCCAGAGTATGAACTAAGTAGGTGTCAATGAAGACAATTCATTCTGTTCCTCTGTTTAGAACACTGTCCCCAAAATCTTACCCTTAAAAGCCCCATTCAAGATATCCCTCCTGTCAGAGCTTCCTTGGACCATGCTGCCACACAACCACCTCATTCATTATCTATGACACTCATTTCACAATTACTCATCCACTTATCTGTAACTTCTGCTATGTTGTCAGCTGAAACATCTATTTAAAACATTTAAGTTTTCTTAATTCCTTCACTTGTTCGTCTTGTTCTCTCTAAATACCCTGATTAGAATATTTGTTCCTTTAGAGTTTGAATCATGTCTAGCCCTCCCCTATACCATGAATAGCTTTAATGTTACTTGTTGATTATTTTGATGAGAATTCCTTACATGGACTTGCTTATTTTATAGGTGTAAAAATCCCCTTTCTGAAAGTACTGCAATCTTTATTAATACTCTCTTTCTTTCATTTTACTTTCTCTGGGAATAATTAAAATTTTTGTCAAAAACTCTGCATTTAGGAGAAAAGGACAGGCCTTAGTTCTTGAAGCATCCCTTTAGTCTGTACCTGACTTGAACTGAAACACGACTGTTAGGCCTAAATTCTTTAGGGAAGGTTAAGAGCAAGTCTGTGGGAGGAAAGCATTATGCTATGACTATTGACAATGAAGTACTGAAGGGCTTCATTTTATTTGAAATTACAGTCGATGACAATTTTCTATGATATTTGTAATTAGAGTTTGAGGTTAAATCCTTAAGGATTTTTGAGGAAATCCTAGGATCATAAATGTACAACACCTGCAAATAGCAAATTCAAGCCCAAAAGACAAGTTGAAATTTAACAGAAGTAATGTTAAATCTTCTACCTAAAATTTTTAAAGTATCTATCTAAAAGTATTTTTCAGCAGATGAGACTGAAAACAAATTTCAAGATTTTTGTTGACAAGTTACATGATATGAGTGCTATGAAAATCAACATTGGTTTATCTTAACAAAAATACTGTCTATATCACACTTTCCTGTATTCTACACTTATCAGCTCACACCTAGAATACAGTGGTCAGTTCTACATAAAATATGTAAAAGAATTACCGATACATTAAGGCAAATCTGCAGCAGAATGGCCAGGGTGATAAGAAGCTTAGAAACCAAGTTACATGATTAAGAGTTACAGCAGGTGGTAATATCAATAAAAGAGAAAGCTAAGAAAAATAAGATAAAGAGGAGTTCTTAAAATGTCTGAAATAGTAATATATAGACAGAACATTGTTTATGTTGTAAAAACTATTGCTAATCAGTGTATATTAAGAGAAGATTCGGCCAAAGAGAGAGGTTGCCTGACAAATTGAACTATGCACAATGAGACCAGATGACGCCGTGGGTAGGACCACCACTTAGTGTGCTGTTCAAACAGGTATTGAAGAAACACGTAAGAATCCTTACAAGGGATTCTATTTTTGCAAATAAGGTAGACACTGAGGTTGTTTCTCCTTATCCTAAGGTATAGATGCAAAAATAAAGGACTAAGAAAGTGGACTTCACTTCCAAAATGAAACTTAAGGTTATCATTAAAATAGTCAATGCTTTTGAGACATTCTAATTCTTAATATGCTTAAAAAATGTTTGTGGAGGTCGGCACACACTATAGAGCTAACTTTCAATACAGAGCAAAAACTATTATTCTCTTCCTATGGAGCGTTTGGCCTCACTATGTAGTAGTTATAACTCAACTTTTGGCTATAGAGGACAACCTGGACACTGAGATAATTGTCAAGGAGGTTTTTTGAATGTATTAGTGTGGGATTAATACTTATATTTCTTTCCTTTTTCACATGTTGTGCTAAGCACATGCCATCAAGGCCAGGGAGATAAAGTGAACTGTATTATTTGAAATCACAAGCAACATTAATTCTCATATAGCTCTTGAGAATGATGAGAGAAACCTATCATTTCCCACATTTGTTTTTACTTTAGAAAAGTTCATCTAATTTAACTGCCACCTGACTTCTTTTTTCCTTCATGAAGGGGTGTCAGATATGAAAAGGATTCAATAAGTCAAAAGCCACTTTCAGTCTCATTGTCTCTTTTATATTAACAAAGCCTCATAAAGGCAGATGGATAGCCCAGGCCAACTTCTTTCTATGATCAACCAAAGATAAATACTCTGTGCCTTATCAGCTGAAAAGGAAATTCTTCATTTTTATCAGAGACTGTAGTTGCTTAGTTTGAAACAAAAATTGATGGCTCCATTTGACATTTTTTTAATTTTTTTTTTAATTAAAGCAGAGAGAAAATAGATCTCCCAATTATTTATCTCCTACATAAACTCTGAGTTAAACAGCAAATGCTAACTCTTAGCTAACAAACTGAATAAAGATTGAAGTATAGAGTCTATAAAAGCTATCAGGAATTTTAATGAGAACATAAAACTAAATGTCCTCATTATAATAATTTCAAATAAATCATAAAAAGTTTGTATCCCAAGTGTATACCCAAAGACTTACCTAATATAATTCACTTTACTAGCTCACACTGTACTTTTTGCCAGACCTCAGCCCATTTCATCCTTTACAGACTCCTCAGATCCTATATTCCTTACCTCAGTTCATAGTAATCTCCTATCCTTTTAGTTTTTATATTTTTATACCAGTCATTTGAGAATCACATATTGTACTGTCCTGGTATTTAACTTTTGACATAGGCCATCCTATTTCTTTGAATAGACTGAAATATTCTCAAGACTGGAAGCCATGTTTTGCTCCTAGAGGTGTTCTATAAATGAGCAAATAATACTAAAATCAATGAACACATTTGCAAAACTTTGTATTCCAATGTAGTGGGAGACTCAGCTTTAGAATCCAAGTTGCCTGACTCGTGAGGCCAGATTCTTTCTCCTTTATTACCTGTATCCATTGCCTCTCACTCCAAGTTATTGTTTACTTTAGGGAAGGTCTGAAAAGATATTTAACCTGTACAATGCCTTAATTTCTCCCTCTTCCTTATTCTTTACATTTTTAAAGGAGGTAGGGAGAGAAATGCATCATATTCTGGAAAAAAATTAATAATCAAATTTCAGGCATTTAGTTATTGGGGAGATGTCTTTGATCAAATAGGACCTTTTTCAAATATCATAAGTTGTGTAAAAATATAAACAGCTACCATTTATGCTTATGTAAAGCCAGTATCTCTAAGGAGTTTGCTGGGATAGTGTTAATGCTATAGTCTAAGTGTACTGGACTCCTCTGCCTTCAGGGCATTCATGCTGGACATAAAACGTATTTCACCTATATCATGTTCACCATCATTTCTCCTAAAGCTGACAGGTATATTCTGGCTTTCTAACCCCTGCATTTTCACATTATCCAATGTAATATAGTGAAAGAGAAACTATAAACATAAAGAGAAAAATAATCAAATTCTTTATGTCTTATTGATGCAATAGTTATAATTTCTAATTACTGTCTAAATTAATAATGTGGAGATATTAGTAATTTTTTAAATGTTCATAATAATTTCCTGTCTAATCACTTCCTGTGGTTTTGTAAGCACAATTTGTGCTGGAGCTCTCTATTCAACAACGTAAGAGATCCAAGAAGGAATGGAAAGGGAGCATGAGAAAATGCCCAGTCTCTAGGAAATGATAAATGTGGGGAAATCCCATGGCTGTAAAATACATGAGACAGATGAAAAAGGAAGGTTCTATACACAGTTGTGTATATGTATAATAAAAGAAGAGTAGTTCAAACATAAGAGTTTGCTAACTAAAACAATTAGTGATAATTAATGAAATATATCTTAGAAGACAAATGTCTCAGCTGTCACTACTATTCAATTTCAATCCAATTTCTTTCTATAATGATTTTCTTAAATATTGGTAGTAATGTAATAATAACAATTATAGTTGTATAATTGATAGCTGGCTTATTTGGAGCTTACTATGTATGACTGGCACTGGTCTATGTGCTTTACATATATTAAAAGGTTTAATTCTTCACAATAACCCTATGTATTAAGTACTTTATTAGGTCCACTTCACAATGAGGAAATTGAGGCAAAGAGGTGTTAAGCAACTTTCCTGTGGTCTCAGAGCTATTAAAACTCATGGTCCTCACCCACTATACAATATTGCCTCTTTCATCTATCCATTATTTCCCTTTTTATACATATCAATTTAATGTGTATCTAACCATTCTTTTTTGTATTCATATCCTGTTAGCCAAAAAAACCTGAAGAAATGTAAAAGGCCAGTTTGAAATGAACTTAGAACTTATTATCAGACATTAAACCATTATAGTACAAATAGCCTAGTTTTATCAATGACTAATTATAGAGTCAAAGATTCTGCCAGGAACCAAGGTTCACATGCATGAGGTCTTGCCAGCTTGATTGCCAGAAATTAGCCTATTCAAATGGTTCCCAATTTTCTGTAGGTTCAAGAACAAGCTCCTGATATCAATATGTTTTTGCTGCTTCCTACTGTGATTATGACCCTCTTAAAATGACTTTATCCTGGACACAACTATCCTTCAGTTATCACTCTGTGCTGCCAACACCTTAATCAGTCCATAGGCCTAGAATTACTAGATCATTCTATTAATCTGATAACTTTTTGTAAAATCATGCTAAGGAAAGAAGGTATAATATAAAGAAGTATTCATGCTAATTGAAATGGCAGTAGTATTTGGACATTCCAAGGCTGGAATGGAGTATTTCTATCCAATATTCTACTTCATGCAAACTCAGCTTACACCTACAAAAAATGCTGAGGATCCATCATGCCCTGTAACCCAGGCCCAACTGACATAATGTCTCAGAAAGAAGACAATGTTTCTTCTTCACCCTGGGGCAAGGTCCATCTTCCACCTTCTAATGTCCTTTAATAGAACCAATTCCTTCTACTGCTGATGAACAGTAAAAAGAAAACCCACTTCTATGGTTTACTGTATCAGTGTAGAATCTTCATTAGGACAATTTAAATTACATCAAAATATAATGAACTATTCTCTTATGTTCAGTACATTATAAATTAATCAGTTGTGTAATGTATCACATCATTTGTCCAATATAGCTACTTTTTCTGACTTCTCCCATGTGAGGTGAAACTCATGACTTTTTACAGGCTGGAGGGACTGTGAAGGATGAGCAGAGATGTCAACTCTTTTCCTGCTCAAGCAAATAAGAACTCACATGCATTGCTAAGGCACAGACAAGAAAGAGATGGAAAACTCAAAGAAGGTAATTAAAGAGTATTTAATAAAGACTATTTATAATGTTGAGCAATACTAAAGGAGACTCACAAGGAATGGAAAAGCTAGTGACAGCAAGGGACCAATTATAAGTGAAGACTGCTATTATGGACCAAGTGAGACCTATAGGTAGGAGATGCTCACACCACAGAGGATAGAAACTCAGCCACTGCTGTACAATCACCCACCAACAAGAGAGAGAACTAAGGGAATAAATACTCTAAGTTCTTTTTTCTCCCTTCTTCTTATCTCTTGCTAGTACTGATATATCACCTTGCTGAACCCAGCCAGAAGCAAAGTGTAAGGGACCCCGTTGATGAAGTCTATAAATGTCGGCACTGAAAGAAGGAAGGAGAGTATATCTGCAGTAACCAACAGAGCATGTCCACTAAAACACATAACTCAGTGTGGCCAGTAAATAGTCTATAATATAAGGGAAGTGTGGACAAATGCATATTTTGCTTTCTATCCTGAAAGCTTCATTAAAGACCAGAGAGGCAAAACTCTGCTAAAAGGCTTTCTGAGAATAAAAGGCAATAATTTATCTTAAAGATAAATTCTATTTTATATTTAAATTTAATTTGCTTAAGAGTACAAAGATGTTTGTACATTTTAATTACAGTTTTTATTAATGTGTTTTGTATTATTATGTTTTTTACCAGGTTTCACAAAAGGATCTTAGATTTAACACCATATTCTTGCAAAAGTACAAAAAGAGAGAGCCATAACTGAATGGGTGTGGTAATTCTAACAGAAAATTTCAGCTAGGGACACTTGTTGAAATTGGGCATGGATTTGAGTTCAAAGCATCCTGGAAAACCAGAAATCTGGTGAGTTATTGATCTCACACTATAGTAAGAGAATTAAGGTGTCATGAGAAACAGACTTTACTTGAATAAAATAAATAAAATCCATTTGTCTGAAACAATGAGCAGTTAAAATATTTTGAAAAAATAAAAATTAATAAAAGAGGGTATTTTTACTCAATATTCAAACAACAATGTAAAAATTGATAGATTATTGGAATAAAACAGATACTGTGCCATGTCTATGTCTGTATATATATATATATATATTTATTTACATATATATATATATATATATATATATATATATATAAAGAAATAAAGAAATACAAGCAAGGCAAGAGAAACATCACATTATTTACTACCTAACACATTATTTACTACCTAACACATTATTTAGAGGAATAATCAAGTTATCACCTCATCTTATACCATATTCTAAAAGATTTTGAGATAAGTTAAAAAATTAAAGTAAAAAATAATAATAAAATACAGAGAAAAATGCAAGTGAATATTTAATGTGCTTATTCTTAATGGTTCACATTAACCCAGGGCCACTGTGAAACAGGACTGAGTTTCACAAATTACTTTTTACATTTTTAATTTCAATTTTTGCTCTGGATTATAGCATGAGAAATAAGCAATCTGTAAGAATTATGACCACTAAGGGGAAAGACATAAAATATTCTTAGATGTCTAAAACATTATATTCCTTTTGTATAAACCCATCAAGAAACCTAAATCGTTTGTAGTTGAGTTTTCAGAAACATTTCAACCATCAAATTTTCCCCAAAATGGAGTGACCAAATTTAGAGCTTGACAAAGTCAAGTTCCTTTGGACTTATTGCTGTTATTTTACTGAAAAAAATTTTTTTTCCCCTGAAACTTTCTTAAACTCCTTAAAACTTCACTTTCAAATGAATATGTTACTCACTGATCTAAATTTAAACAATTATTGAACCACCATGTGCAAGGTTCTGAATTAGTTACTGGTGCTATGTAAATAAACATCTAAAAATCCTTTCCACAAATGATCTTAAAATCCTGGGAGAGTTTTTACTCTGAGACCCTGTCCAGAAAATCACTGATATCTCCTTGGGCATCCGAAGTAATAGAGTGAACACAATTTCTAAACAATCCTTTCTTTCAGTTCAGCTTTAGAAACAGTCTCATGGCACCTTAAATAGACAACCCAGACCTACTGAATTCTCACAGTCATACACTTATAAGCCCCTCTTCCATGGCAAAACCCCCTAAAACTGCTCCTTTGTGAAGTTTTCTGTCCTCACTAAAATAATCTCAGTGTTTATCAGTGTCTTACATCTTTAGGGTAACAACACCTCAACACTGTGCCCACACTACCCTTTTATCCAGCAGTAAAGGTCATTTTAATGATGATACAGGAAATTTTATTTAGTCTACAAATTTCTGGGCATGATCTTGGCCTACCTTCTCAACTCATCTAGTCTTAACTATAATTGTTGACAATAGTAATCATAAGCTATTATGTTTCAACTCTATGTATATGTTGTCTTCACCCATTAGCCAACTTCTCATTTATCTATCTATATGATCTTCCATGTTACAGTCTTTTATATATTTACTATTCATAAACAGCTAAATCAGTATTAGACTTTTTAAAAGTGTATCTTTTTTGACTTTCCAAAAGTACAAAATCTGTATCTTACCAGAAAAGACAGTGAAACAAGATTGCAAATGACTGTTCATCAGCAGAAACAGGAAAATTAGAGGTACTGAAGACTGGAGTTTCATTTCTTAGTAATATCCAACCTTGACACTTACTTTGTCTTTTTTACTAAGGACTCTTTCTTTTAAAATTGCTTAAGTTGAAATTTTACCCATCATTTCAATGATGAATGTGGCTATAGGAGTAAATGTCCCAATTCTACTAAATATTTTTCAAATAATTTCATGATCATATTCTGCTGGTGAGAATGGTGTGGTAGAATGACTGAAGAAGAGATACATAACACTAAGGAATTACCTAGTGCCCATGAAAATGTCTAATGACCTTTGGATTTTAACGACAATGAGTATGAAAGTTCTTATATACATAGTCTTAAGATGGAAGAAAATTAGTAAAGACATTTATATTTCAAGGCAAATACAAAAATACCACAAAAGTGGTTGTTAGTATTAAAAAACACTATTCAACAGATATTAACTCCAATAAGTTGTTTATGTTTAGTCTAGTTATGTTTAGTCTAACATGAAATCATATTTAATTTAATAGTCGTATTATTATTTAATTTCACAAGTATATGATTAATTAATATCTGCCAAGTGATGGTTAAGTCCAGGAATAGAGTGTAGAGGAGGAAAGAGGTAACCTCTCTTCTGGTATAACTTAGTGTTGGTTTTCATGGTATTTGTCCTATTTTAGATGGCAAATTTTCTGAGAGGCAAAACTTGCTCTTACTATTTTTTATACCTTATGAAGTAGAGAAGATAGCTGCTTAATATATAGATAAACTATAGTAATAAATAAAATCCTCTAAAGTTGCACTAAATCAGGGGTCAGCAAAGTTTTTTGACAAGGGCTAGAGAGTAAATATTTTCAGCTTTGCAGAACCACATGGTTTCTGTAACAATCTGCTATCATATGTGAAAGCAACCATAAATAATTCATAAGTTAATGGGCATAGTTATGTTCCAATAAGACTTTCATTTACTAGAACAGGCAACTGACCCAATTTGGCCCTCAGGTAGTAGTTTGCTGATCTCTTTTCCACAAGATTCTTCTCGTCTTAAGTTGGATTTCCTTGAAACAGAGCCTGAGACAAGAATTTGGGCTCATGAGTAAAACCAAAAGTGAGGAATAAAGCAGGATAGGGAAGATGAAGGAGCAGAGCAAGGATGTGACCTCAGGAAAAGTCTAGCCTTGCCTCATCTATTGTGGGGAGGGGGGAACCTCTGGAGTACAACCCTGCAAGGTTATTTCCTCTTTAGGAAGAGGAACAGGTTTCTGTATCCCCCTCCTCCCTCAATCAGTAATTTGCTATAGGCGGCTGGGAGGAGGAAGTGGAGTACAGGACATCCTTAAACTCCCTGGCCAGAAGGCTCCTGTCAGCCAAGAATAATTCTCTAAGAAAGGGTATAGCTTGCACATTGTTGGTGAGCAAGAATTTGTGTAAATATGTTGAAGCACAATTTTATTATATAAAAATTAAAATTTACAAATCCTTTTATCACCATTGAGGAATGTATGTCACGTGTGATCGCAAGGCTTCTTTACCTCCATGTGGCCTCTCCAGCAGGGTAGTTCGACTCCTTGTATGGAGGTTCAGGGCTCCCCAGAGCACCACTAGCAGAAACTTGTAGGCCTGTTAGGGATATAGGCCCAAAAGGTCACTTCTGTCACAGTGCATCTATTAATCTGTGCCCGAGGCCCAGACAGCTTCAGTGTGGAAGGGTATGAGTCCCCATCCTCCAAGTAGACTTGGTTACTGGGGTCTCCTTTGGAGATAAAGTAGTACAGGTGACCTTCCAGCATTTGTGTGATCTGGTCCGTGGCCACCCTGGCCTTCATCTCCACCTTGCTCAATCCAGCACCACCACTCTGCTTTGATGAGCCAACAGTGTTCCTGAGGCATTGCACTTACACTTGCCAGTCTCTCTGTGGGAACAAATCTTCCCTAAATACCAGATGATTAAGTGTTCACTTCATCCAGGTTACTGCTCAAAGCTCACCTAAAATAATGCTCTCCTTTGTCAACTTTATGTCAACAGCCTACTTTCTTTTTCTTCATAGCACATTTCCTTTCTTGATTTAGTATGTATCTGTTTATTGTCTCATCCCCACTAGAATGTAAACACCACAAGAGCAGGGAGTTTGACTGTATGTGGTTTGTTGCTGCATCCTGAGTGTAGAAGATTCTTGGCTTATCATAGTTGATCAATGAGCATTTGTCAAAAGTAAATAAATTTAAAATTGTCCATAGTATTTTATACAGAAAAAATTAATTATAAGCATTTATCTTCAGAAAAGAATAAAATAAGTACTTGTGTACATGCAGATATTAATATTGATGTTATATATACTGTATCCTTCATTTACAATAGGAGTTTATTTATTGGTATCTCCAATGATGAAATAATCACTAACTAAACAAATTACTTATTGAAATTGAAAGCTACATCTCCAAGATGTACTTTAGAATAGAAAAGGCACATCAAAAAGGATCATGTATAATACTTCTATATAATTTTCACATACACATGAACATGTGTGAGCACGCACACACACACACACACACACACACACACACACATGAAGGGAGAAAAGCCTGGAAATTTGTTTAGCAAAATAGTGATTAACTCTGTGTGATGGATTTTGGGTGATTTTTACTTTCTCTATGTTTGTTTTCCTTGCTGATTTGATTTTATTCTTGAGTATATAATATGCCATAAAATAGAAACAACAAATACATTTTATTTATTTAACTTGTACTTTCTTGATGAAGCCTATTGTCACTTAGATCATTTTCAAACAATTTAATAATTGACTGCTTGTTCATTGTCATTTATGTCTTTTGGTGTTTTTTTTTTTTTTTTGTCTAAAATAAAGCCTTGTACTTATAGATTGTTAAATAATTTACAATGTCCCCTAATTTGCTGAAAATTACCCTTTCTCTAGGATTAAATAGTGAAAACTTGGATATTTACTAGAGCAATAGATAAAACGGACCATGAAAATTTATTTTATTTTTTTAATTGAATTATATATATATTTTAACATCTTTATTGGAGTATAATTGCTTTAAAATGGTGTGTTAGTTTCTGCTTTATAACAAAGTGAATCAGCTATACATATACATATATCCCCATAGCTTCCCTCTCTTGCGTCTCCCTCCCACCCTCCATATCCCACCCCTCTAGGTGGTCACAAAGCACCGAGCTGATCTCCCTGTGCTATGTGGCTGCTTCCCTCTAGCTATTTTATATTTGGTAGTGTATATATGCCCATGTCACTCTCTCACCTCGTCCAGCTTACCCTTCCCCATCTGCAGTCCTCAAGTCCATTCTCTACGTTTGCATCTTTACTCCTGTCCTGCCCCTAGGTTTTTCAGAACCATTTTTTTTTAAGATTCCATATATATGTGTTAGCATGCGGTATTTGTTTTTCTCTTTCTGACTTACATCACTCTGTATGATAGACTCTAGGTCCATCCACCTCACTGCAAATAACTCAATTTCGTTTCTTTTTATGGATGAGTAATAATTCATTGTATATATGTGCCATATCTTCCTTATCCATTCATCTGTCGATGGACACTTAGGTTGCTTCCATGTCCTGGCTATTGTAAATAGAGCTGCAGTGAACATTGTGGTACATAACTCTTTTTGAGTTATGGTTTTCTCTCTGTATATGCCCAGTAGTGGGATTTCTGGGTCCTATGGTAGTTCTATTTTTAGTTTTTTAAGGAACCTCCATACTGTTCTCCATAGTGACATCAATTTACACTCCCACCAACAGTGCAAGAGGGTTCCCTCATGAAAATTTATTAACTATCAACTTTTTTATTAAAGGAAGACTCATCATTTACTTTAGCTTTTACAAAGTGCCGGATAGAAAAGCATAATGGTGTCATGACTTATAGAAAGTTTTTTTTTTTAAATCTTTATTGGAGTATAATTTCTTTACAATGGTGTGTTAATTTCTGCTGTATAATAAAGTGAGTCAAATATATGTGTACATATATCCCCATATCCCCTTCTTCTTGCGTCTCCCTCCTACCCTCCCTAACCGACCCCTCTAAGTGGTCACAAAGCACCGACCTGATCTCCCTATGCCATTCAGCTCCTTCCCACTAGCTATCTATTTTACATTTGGTAGTGTATATACGTCCATGCCTCTCTCACTTCATCCCAGCTCACACTTTCTCCTCCCCATGTCCTCAAGTCCAGTCTCTAGGTCTGCATCTCTATTCCTGTCTGGCCACTAAGTTCTTCAGAACCATTTTTTATTATTTTTTTTAGATTCTATGAAAATGTGTTAGCATACAGTATTTGGTTTTCTCTTTCTGACTTACTTCACTCTGTATGACAGAATCCAGGTCCATCCACCACACTGTAAATAATTCAATTTTGTTTCTTTTTATGGCTGAGTAATATTCCATTGTGTATATTATATATATATGCCACATCTTCTTTATCCATTCATCTGTTGATGGACAACTAGGTTGCTTCCAAGTCCTGGCTATTGTAAGCACTGCAATGAACATTGTGGTAAATGACCCTTTTTGAGTTATGGTTTTCTCCGGGTATATTCCCAATGGTGGGATTGCTGGGTTATGTCATAGTTCTATTTTTAGCTTTTTAAGGAACCTCCATACTGTTCTCCATAGTGGCTGTATCAATTTACATTCCCACCAACAGTGTAGGAGGGTAAAACTCCACACCCTCTCCACCATTTATTGTTTGTAGATTTTTTGAATGATGGCCATTCTGACCAGTGTGAGTTGATACCTCACTGGACTTTTGATCTGCATTTCTCTAATGATTAGTGATGTAGAGCATCTTTCATATGTTTGTTGGCTATCTGTATATCTTGTCTGCAGAAATGTCTATTTAGGTCTTCTGCCCATTTTTGGATTGGGTTGTTTGTTTTTTTGATATTGAGCTGCATAAGCTGCTTGTATATTTTGGAGATAATCCTTTGTCAGTTGCTTCATTTGCAAATATATTCTCCCATTCCGAGGGTTGTCTTTTCATTTTGTTTACGGTTTCCATGATGTGCAAAAGCTTTTAAGTTTCATTAGGTCCCATTTGTTTATTTTTGTTTTTATTTCCATTTCTCTAGGAGGTGGGTCAAAAAGGATCTTGCTGTGATTTATGTCATAGAGTGTTCTAAGTTTTCTTCTAACAGTTTTATAGTGTCTGGCTTTATATTTAGGTCTTTAATCCATTTTGAGTTTATTTTTGTATATGGTGTTAAGGAGTGTCCTAATTTCATTCTTTTACATGTAGCTGTCCAGTTTTCCCATCATCGCTTATTGCAGAGGCTGCCTTTTTTTCATTGTATATTCTTGCCTCCTTTATCAAGGATAAGGTGACCATATGTGCGGGGGTTTATCTCTGGGCTTTCTATCCTGTTCCATTGATCTATATTTCTGTTTTTCTGCCAGTTACCATACTGTCTTGATTACTGTAACTTTGTAGAATAGTCTGAAGTCAGGGAGCCTGATTCGGTTTTCTTTCTCAAGTTTGCTTTGGCTATTTGGAATCTTCTGTGTTTCCATACAAATTGTGATTTTTTTTGTTCTAGTCTGTGAAAAATGCCATTGGTAGTTTGATAGGGATTGCATTGAATCTGTAGACTGCTTTGGGTAGTATAGTCATTTTCACAATATTGATTTTTCCAATCCAAGAACATGGCATCTCTCTCCATCTGTTTGTATCATCTTTAATTTCTTTCATCAGTGTCTTATAGTTTTCTGCATACAGGTCTTTTGTCTTCTTAGGTAAGTTTATTCCTACGTATTTATTCTTCTTGTTGCAGTGGTAAATGGGAGTGTTTCCTTAATTTCTCTTTCAAATTTTTCATCATCAGTGTATAGGAATGCAAGAGATTTCTCGGCATTAATTTTGTATCCTGCTACTTTACCAAAATCATTGATTAGCTCTAGTATTTTTCTGGTAACATCCTTAGGATTCTCTATGTGTAGTATCATATCATCTGCAAACAGTGACAGTTTTACTTCTTGTTTTCTGACTTGGATTCCTTTAATTTCTTCTTCTTCTCTGATTGCTGTGGCTAAAACTACCAAAACTATGTTAAATAATAGTGGTGAGAGTGGGCAACCTTTTCTTCTCCCTCATCTTAGTGGAATTGATTTCAGTTTTTCACCATTGCGAATGATGTTGGCTGTGGGTTTGTCATATAAGGACTTTATTATGTTGAGGTAAGTTCCCTCTATGCCTACTTTCTGGAGGGTTTTCATCATAAGTGAGTGTTGAATTTTGTCTAAAGCTTTTTCTGCATCTATTGAGATGATCATGTAGTTTTTATCCTTCAGTTTGTTAATATGGTGTATCACATTGATTGATTTGCATATATTGAAGAATCCTTGCATTCCTGGGATAAACCCCACTTGATCATGGTGTAAGATCCTTTTAATGTGCTGTTGGATTCTGTTTGCTCACATTTTTGTTGAGGATTTTTGCATCTATGTTCATCAGTGATATTGACCTGTAGTTTTCTTTTTTTTTGACATCTTTGATTTTGGTATCAGGGTGATGGTGGCCTCGTAGAATGAGTTTTGGAGTGTACTTCCCTCTGCTATTTTTTGGAAGAGTTTGGGAAGGATAGGTGTTAGCTCTTCTCTAAATGTTTGATAGAATTCACCTGTGAAGCCATCTGGTCCTGGGTTTTCGTTTGTTGGAAGAGTTTTAATCACAGTTTCAATTTCAGTGCTTGTGATTGGTCTGTTTATATTTTCTGTTTCTTCCCGGTTCAGGCTCAGAAGGTTGTGCTTTTCTAAGAATTTGTCCATTTCTTCCAGGCTGTCCATTTTACTGGCCTATTCTTGCTTGTAGTAATCTCTCATGATTCTTTGCATTTCTGCCGTGTCTGTTGTTACTTCTCCTTTTTCATTTCTAATTCTATTGATTTCAGTCTTCTCCCTTTTTGTTCTTGATGAGTCTTGCTAATGGTTTATCAAATTTTTGTATCTTCTCAAAGAACCGGCTTTTAGTTTTATTGATCTTTGTTATTATTTTCTTAATTTCTTTTTCATTTATTTCTAATCTGATCTTTATGGTTTCTTTCCTTCTCTTAACTTTGAGGTTTTTTTTAGTTTAGTTTACTTTAGTTTTTTCTCTCTAATTGCTTTAGGTGTAAATTTAGGTTGATTATTTGAGATTTTTCTTGTTTCTTGAGCTAGGATTGTATTGCTATAAACTTCCCTCTTAGAATGGCTTTTGCTGCATCCCATAGGTTTTATCTCATTGTGTTTTCATTGTCAATTGTTTCGAGGTATTTTTTGATTTCCTCTTTGATTTATTCAATGATCTCTTGGTTATTTAGTAGTGTATTGTTTAGCCTCCATGTGTTTGTATTTTTTACAGTTTTTCTCCTGTAATTGATATCTAGTCTTACAGTGTTGTTGTCAGAAAAGATACTTGATACGTTTTCAATTTTCTTAACTTTACCAAGGCTTGATTTATGACCAAAGATATGATCTATCCTGGAGAATGTTCCATGAGCACTTGAGAGGAAAATGTATTCTGTTGTTTTTGGATGGGATGTCCTATAAATATCAATTAAATACATCTTGTTTAATCTGTCATTTAAAGCTTGTATTTCCTTATTTATTTTTCATTTTGGATGATTTATCCATTGGTGAAAGTGGGGTGTTAAAGCCCCCTACTATGATTATGTTACTGTCAGTTTCCCTTTTTATGGCTGTTAGCATTTGCCTTATGTATTGATGTGCTCCTATGTTGGGTGCATAAATATTTACAATTGTTATATCTTCTTCTTTGATTGATCCCTTGATCATTATGTTGTGTCTTTCTTTGTCTCTTGTGATGTTCTTTATTTTAAAGTCTATTTCGTCTGATATAAGAATTGCTACTCCAGCTTTCTTTTGATTTCCATTTGCATGGAATATCTTTTTCAACCCCTCACTTTCATCTGTATGTGTCCCTAGGTCTGAACTAGGTCTCTTGTAGACAGCATATGCATGGGTCTTTTTTTTGTATCCATTTAGCCAATGTATGTCTTTTGGTGGGGGCATTTAATCCATTTACATTTAAAGTAATTATAGATATGTATGTTCGTATTACCATTTGCTTAATTTTTTGTGTTTGTTATTGTAGGTCTTTTCCTTCTCTTGTGTTTCCTGCCTAGAGAAGTTCCTTTAGCATTTGTTGTAAAGCTGGTTTGGTGGTGCTGTATTCTCTTAGCTTTTGCGTGTCCGTAAATGTCTTAATTTCTCCGTCTAATCTGAATGAGATCCTTGTTGGGTAGAATAATCTTGGTTGTAGGTTTTCCTCTTTCAGCACTTTGAATATGTTCTGCCACTCCTTTCTGGCTTGCAGAGTTTCTGCTGAAAGGTCAGCTGTTAACCTTATGGGGATTCCCTTGTATGTTATTTGTTGCTTTTTCCTTGTTGCTTTTAATATTTTTTCTTTGGATTTAACTTTTGATAGTTTGATTAATATGTGTCTTGGCATGTTTCTCCTTGGATTTACCCTGTATGGGACTCTCTGCACTTCTTGGACTTGGTTGACAATTTCCTTTCCCATATTAGGGAAGTTTTCAACTATAATCTCTTCAAATATTTTCTCAATTACTTTCTGTTTCTCTTCTTCTTCTGGGACCCCTATAATTCAATTGTTGGTGTGTTCAGTGTTGTCCCAGTGGTCTCTGAGGCTGTCCTTTACATTCTTTTTCCTTTATTCTGCTCTGCAATAGTTATATCCACTCTTTTATCTTTCAGGTCAGTCATCCATTCTTCTGCCTCAGTTTTTCTGCTATTGATTCCGTCTAGAGAATTTTTAATTTCATTTATTGTGTTGTTCATCATTGTTTGTTTGCTCTTTAGTTTTTCCAGTTCCTTGTTAAACGTTTCTTGTATTTTCTCCATTCTATTTCCACGATTTTGGAATGTCTTTACTATCCTTAGTCTGAATTCTTTTTCAGGTAGACTGCCTATTTCCTCTTCATTTGTGTGGTCTGGTGGGTTTTTACCTTGCTCCTTCATCTGCTGTGTGTTTCTCTGTCTTCTCATTTTGCTTCACTTACTCTGTTTGTGGTCTCCTTTTCACAGGCTGCAGGTTCGTAGTTCCCTTTATTTTTGGTGTCTCCCCCCAGTGGGTAAGTTTGGTTCAGTAGGTTGTATAGGCTTCCTGGTGGAGGGGACTGGTGCCCGTGTTCTGGTGGATGAGGCTGAATTTTGTGTTCTTGTGGGCAGGACTGCATCTAGTGGTGTGTTTTGGGGTGTCTGTGAACTTAGTCTGACTTTAGGCAGCCTCTCTGTTAATGGGTGGGGTTGTGTTCCTGTCTTGCTAGTTGTTTGGCATGGGTTGTCCAGCACTGGAGCTTGCTGGTCGTTGAGTGGAGCTCAGTCTTAGCATTGAGACAGAGATCTCTGGGAGAGCTCTCACCAACTGATATTACAAGGGACCTGTGGAAACATTTTTATTGAGAAATCAGAGACTGACAGACAAAAAGTTATCAAATTAAAAGGACTATATGAGGAAACATATATTTATCCAATGTCTATCCAATCTTCACTTTGTCCTTATCTTAGAAACATGATTTCCACCTGCTCCTTCCTACCTCTGCTTTTTGACTCATGTACTTTCTCCTTATCTCTACCTTGCACCCCTTGTTTCTCTTACCTTTCTCTCCACAAATATCCCTCTATAGCCTTCTCAAACTACTTGGTCCATGGTGTCATCTCCTTTCAATGAATTTTTAAATTATCACTTGATAGCCACACAGACTTTAATAGTGTTGCTCCCTCAGCAGCATTTTGTAAATAATAGTTGAATTCAGGACCTTCTATGTATTTTATTGCAGATTTCTGGATTGGCTACTGCTCACATTTAAATTAGAATAGCTTTGCAATTTAGCTGTGGAAATGCTTTGTGTTTGAGCCATAGGTATATTTATTACACTGTTTCCAAAATACAGCTCACTCTTGCATCCTACAGACACTTATGAAATATTCACAGTAATAAAATATTTTATAATTTAAATGAAATAATACATGTGACAGGAAGCTCCCAATAGATGTTGGATATATTTTTAACTTTTTCTTCCTTCCAGACCAAATGCATCTTATAAAGCATAATTTAAACTGGCTAAATTTTAATACAAATTTCCAGGAGAAGTTTTAAAAAATACTGGCTCTATTTTTACCAATTGTAACAAAGAACAGAACAAAGATAATAGAAATGCTGTAGCATAAAGAGGTAAATAAGAGAATTAGTTAACAACAAATGTGTATATAAGCTCTTTTATATATTAAATCCAAAGAAACAAATTTGGGGTTGAGTTTTGACAGCTTTTTAGTCACCACAGTAAACGTTCTGGATCTTACTCAACAGTGACATATAATCATCACATATCACAATAAATATGAACGTATAGTTGAAGATCAGAATGAATGTTACTCCAAGCAACAGTGGTTAAATTGGAAAATTACTTTCCACTATAAATAGAGTAACTTTGGAAAATTGTTGAGCCATAAAACTTGCATCACTAAGACAACTGATACTGAAAAATGACCCTGCATTAACCAGACAAAGGAGACCATCAGTCTTCCTGATAGATGAGTAGAGATTAATCCTGTTTGCTGGTTCATAGCAAATCATGTAGTGCTTAACTTATCCTACACCAAAATACTACTCCACATATGTCAGATACTACACTTGATCTTAGCCAAAAGGCCGAGAAGCGATTCCACATATGTCAGAAATTCTCTTTAAACATAGATTAATATTCTTCCACTTTCTGTGGTTTCTTTTATTCTCATTCTTATTTCAGCTATAATAACCATATCATCTTATGGATATGTCATGTTTAAGGCCACTTTAAAGAGACTGCTGTCTATTAGACTTTAGTACATCTAAGCGAATTGTATTTATAGCTTATTTTTGTTGTTGGCAAATTTATTTTTTCCTCTGATGTATTTGAACAGATTCTATTAAAAATGCTAAGAAATTCAGCCCAATATTAGGCTAAACAATAATTATGAACCACCATTTATCTCTAGTTTTATAGCATCAAAAAACTATCAAGTTTTTATAAGACACTTATGAAAGAAATCAAAGATGATACAAACATGGTATATGGAGAGATATTCCATGTTCTTCGATTGGAAGAATCAATATTGTGAAAAAGACTGTACTACCCAAAGCAATCTACAGATTCAATGCAATCCCTATCAAATTACCAATGGCATTTTTTACAGAACTAGAACAAAAAAAAACTTTAAATTTTTATGGAGACACAAAAGACCCCAAATATCCACAGCAAACTTGAGCAGAAAAAAATGCAACTGGAGGAATCAGACTCCCTGATTTCAGACTATCCTACAAAGCTACAGTAATCAAGGCAGTATGGTACTGGCACAAAAACAGAAATATAGATCAATGGAACAGGATAGAAAGCCCAGAGATAAGCCCACGCACCTATGGTCAATGATGACAAAGGAAGCAAGGGTATACAATGGAGAAAAGACAGTCTCTTCAATAAGTGGTGCTGGGAACACCGGACAGCTACAAGTAAAAGAATGAAATTAGAACACTCCCTAACACCATACACAAAAATACACTCAAAATGGATTAAAGATCTAAATGTAAGACCGGACACAATAAAACTCTTAGCGGAAAACATAGGAAGAACACTCTTTGACATAAATCACAGCAAGATCATTTATGACCCACCTCCTAGAGTAATGGAAATAAAACCAAAAATAAACAAATGGGACCTAATGAAATTTAAAACCTTTTGCACAGCAAAGGGAACTATAAACAGGACAAAAAGACAACCCTCAGAATGGGAGAAAATATTTGCAAAAAAATCAACAGACAAAGGATTAATCTCCAAAATATATAAACAGCTCATGTAGCTCAATATTAAAAAAAAAAAAACCCAATAAAAAAATGGGCAGAAGACCTAAATAGACATTTCTCCAAAGAGGACATACAGATGGCCAAGAGGCACATGAAAAGCTGCTCAGCACCACTAATCATTAGAGAAAGGCAAATCAAAACTACAATGAGGTGTCATCTCACACCAGTTAGAATGAGCATCACCAGAAAATCTACAAACATCAAATGCTGGAGAGGGTGTGGAGAAAAGGGAACCCTCCTCACCCTCAAGTATTATGACCCATCCATTGTCATAAATAAACATGTGGACTAGCCAGAGAAAATATTTTCACATGTGGGTCCATTTAACTTTGCTCAAAACAGAGGAATTATGTCTTGTGCTTTTTATTTTTTCTAATGTACTGGCCTCCAAACCCAGCAAATAAGGTTACCTAATGTGTTTTTTAGAAAAGAAACAATATTGAAAATTAGAATGGCCTTATTCATTTTTTTTTCTCATTGAATTTGGAAGTGCTTTCATTCTTCAATTAATTGTTACTACATAAAAATCTGTAGCATTTATTTGGTGAATCATCACATAAACTATTTGGCATATGTTATGCTGTCTCTAACCAAATGAATGTTGATCTTTAACTTTTCTCATATTCCTACAAATACAAATACAATTTATTATGCAACTTTATAATCATCAAAGATAATTACAATTCAAAACTACAATGAGGTATCACCTCACACCAGTCAGAATGGCCATTATCAAAAAATCCAGAAACAATAAATGCTGGAGAGGGTGTGGAAAAGGGAATCCTCCTGCACTGTTGGTGGGAATGTAAACTGATACAGCCACTATGGAGAACAGTATGGAGGTTCCTTAAAAAAACTAAAAATAGAACTACCATATGACCCAGCAATCCCACTATTGGGCTATACTCTGAGAAAACCATAATTCAAAAAGAGACATGCACCACAATGTTCATTGCAGCACTATTTACAATAACCAGGACATGGAAGCAACATAAGTGTCCATCAACTGATGAATGGATGAAGAAGATGTGGCACATATATACAATGGACTATTACTCAGCCATAAAAAGAAACAAAATTGAGTTATTTGTAGTGAGGTGGATAAACAGCGTCTGTCATGCAGAGTGAAGTAAGTCAGAAAGAGAAAAACAAATTCAGTATGCTAACACATATATATGGAATCTAAAAAAAAAAAATGATACTGATGAACCTAGTGGCAGGGCAGGGATAAAGATGCAGACATAGAGAATGGACTTGAGGACACGGGATGGGGGGAGGGGCAGCTGGGGCAAAATTAGAGTAACATTGACATATATACACTACCAAATGTAAAATAGATAGCTAGTGGGTAGCAGTAGCATAGCACAGGGAGATCAGCTCAGTGCTTTGCAACGATCTAGAGGGGTGAGATAGGGAGGTTGTGAGGGAGGCTCAACAGGGTGGGGATATGGGGATACATGTATGCATATAGCTGATTCATTTTGTTGTACAACAGAAACTAACACAGCATTGTGAAGCAATTATACTCCAATAAAGATGTATTAAAATAAAAAACAAAGAGGAGGGTGAATTGGCTGACCCCTTGTAGTCCTTTTACCATGTAAGAGAGCTCTCCACACCCCTGGTGCATCCATGTCTCTTAATTGCAAGAGAGATAAATCAACCAAACACCCAAAAAAAGAAAAAAAAGACAAACAACTGGATTAAAAAAATGAGTAGAGTGTCTGAATAGACATTTTTCCAGAGAAGAAGTATAGATGTCCAACAAGCACATGAAAAGATTCTCAGCATCACTAATCACCATGGAAGTGCAAATCAAAATCACAATGATATGTCTCCTCACACCTGTCAGAATGTCTGTTATCAAAAAGACCACAAATAACAAGGGTTGGCTAGGACGGGAACCCTGGTTCACTGCTGATGGGAATGTAAATTGGTGCAGCCACTATAGAAAACAGTAAGAGTATTCCTCAAAAAGTTAAAAGTAGAACTACTATATGATCCAGCAATTCCATTCCTGGGTATTTATCCAAAGAAAACCAAGTCACTAATTAGAAAAGATATATGCACCCTTATGATGATTGCAGCATTATTTACAATAGCCAAGATATAGAAGCAACCTAAGTGCTCATGAATAGATGAATGGGTAAAGAAGATTTGGTGTATATATACAAAGGAATATTACTCAGCCATAAAAAGAATGAAAGCTTGTCATTTGCTTTGGATGGACCTAGAGGGTACTATGATAAGTGAAATAATTTTCAGAGAAAGATAAATAATATATTATTTCTCTTATATGTGAAATAAAAAGAAAAAAAAAAAAAGAATAAACATAGCAAACCAGAGACAGAGTTGTAAATACAGAGAACAAAAAGTTGGTTGCCAGAAGTGAGGGAGATGAGGAGAAGAAAGCAATAGGTGAGGGAGGTTAAGAAGTACAAACTTTCAGTTACAAAATAAATTAGTCATGAGGATAAAATGTCCAGTGTGGGGAATATAGTCAATAATTACATAATATCTTAGTATGGTGACAGATCATAACTAGATTTATCATGGTGATCATTTTGAAATGTATAGAAATATTGAATCACTATATTGTGTAATAGAAAATATCATAGTGCTATAAGTCAAGTATACTTCAAAAACAAACAAACACATAGAAAAAGAGATCAGATTTGTGGTTACCAGAAGTGGGGTTTGGGGGTGAGGGAATTATATGAAGGCATTTAAAAAGTACAAATTTCCAGTTATAAGATAAGTACATAGTAGGGATCTAATGGACAACATGATAAATATAATTAACATTGCTGTATGTTATATATGAAAATTGTTAGAGAAAATCATGAGTTGTTATCACAAGGGAAAAAAATCTTTTCTATTTCTTCATATTTGTATCAGTTTGAGATGATGGATGTTCACTAAACTTATTGTGATAGTCATCTCATGATGTATGTAAGTGAAATTATTATGATGTACGCCTCAAACTTATACAGTGCTATATGTCAATTATATCTTAATACAACTGGGAAAAATAGAAAAATGGCATTCAAAGTCACATCACTAGTTCATGGCTAGACTGACACTTTCCCTTATGATTTCCAAAATCATTCCTTTGATGACCCACACAGAATTATCGAAAGGATTTTCAAATAACTATAATGCATATCTGTCCCCAACTTCCACCTAGCCATAGAACCAGGAAGGACTAAATAAATAGATTACAAGCACCAGCACTGATTTTTCACTTTGCATGTGAGTGCATGTATACAGCAAAATAAGCTTCTATTCACCAATACCCTCAACTAATTGAATTCACCACATTACAATATTGTCAGTAAATGGCAACAACAAAGGTCAGTATTACAAATATATTTGACATCCCATTTGTCGCTTGTGCACACCATTTCTGGGGCATGTGTTGGGCTCTGGGCAGTTCAATCCACGCTACTATAGCTCATTTATTTTCTACTCTCAATCTTTGACAAAGATCTATGACAGATTTCCTTAATCAATAATTAAACAGTATATCTAATGCCAAATTTTTAATTCATGAAAGTGAATACATGCATTTTACAAAGTATTTCAAAGCAGGAAGGGAATTCAGGATAATCATCCACTGACCAGGAAATTCAGGTGGTTGGAACACTCTTCCTTCGTCAGTAGCTTTCCAGATATAGAGATTTTATTATAATGTGCTTTACATTTGCTAATGTAGTTCTATTAAAAGTCATACATTCTAAAATGGTATTTTACTCCTCCTCTCTTTCCCCAATGCATTAAATGCAATTATACAGAGCCAACTGTGTATACAATACTCAACCAAACTTGGCATTTCTGAAGTAATTTGGAGAGAGATGACAGCAGGTAAAATTGGAATATTCCCAGAAGGTGCTCATTCTGTATTCAGAAGTATCCCAGATATTTTTGAAAACATTTTTTCTCCAATTTGCATTATTTCTAAATACATTTTACATACTTTTCCAAGTTTACTAGCTGTACTGCAATATGTACATTAATATTTAAGCTTATGTCAGGCCAACTTAGACATATGAATTAAATGTGGCATAAATTAAGTGCACATTTATTTAACATTCAGTGGATAGTATGTTGTTATGGCTTCTTAGCACTGGAAAGAGAGAAAGGTGCTCAAAGAACTCTTTCTGTGTTGACACTGCCATGCCCTGGACCATTTTGGGCACCACCCTTAAGCTGTCTAGGATAGCCAGTAGACTTCAGTAAATAGAAAAATCCTATTCGTTAATAGTTTAAATCACAAGTATATGTCAGAAAATCATTTGTTCTCAGGGTTGGCAAGCACCCCATCCGCGGCAAAAGAAAATATGTTTCAACCATTGTCTCTCTAAAATGTCGCTAACTGCAGCCCTCAAAGTACTGGGCAATGATAACTTCTGAAATCTACTCATTCTGGCTTTGTACATTTCTAGAGGTTTTTTGAATATAATATCTATGGTAGATAGATTTTGGGGCTCCATGATCTTCTCTCCTCGGTTTTATTCCTGCAGCCATATTATGTTACATGGTAAAGGAACTTTATCATGTAGATGTAATTAGAAGCAGAAAGGGAAGTCAGAGAAAGGTTCAATTTGCCATGCCAAATTCTGCCACCAATCAGAAGGAGTTTGGAATTGAATTATTCCTCAGAGTCTCCACATAAGATTGCAGCTCTGTCGACACCTTGATTTCAATCTGTGAGACCCTGGGCAGGAAACACAGTTGAGTTATGCTATGTCCAGACTTCTGGCTCGTGAAATTGTGAGATAGATAATAAATGGGTATTGTTTTAAGCAGCAAATTAGTGGCAATTCGGTTTAAAAGAGTAGAAAGACAATGCAGATTAGAAGTATACAGATTCCAAGAGAGCTTCTTGTTCAACACTTTTATTTACTCATAAGGAAAGTGAGCTTTAATGAAAGTTAAACTTTTACCCAAGGTCATAGTTTATAAGTGACTCTATCATTACTATTAAATGCTAGTCTCCTAATCTACTTTATTAATTTGTTGATTTGTTTATTAAAAAATATTTAATCAACTCTTTTGTAATAAATGAAGAAGTTAGAGAATTTGGGATCCTCCAGAGGATATATTTTTGAGTTACCACTATATTCTCAGTACTGTTTGATATTTTAAATACGTTATTTATTTTATAAAATTCTAGTATGTAAATGACTTGTTAGAGTTATAACATGCACACAAATAATACTACAAAAATATAAACATCAAACCATATATAGGAGCTATTTGGTAAAAGTGAGTTCACAAAAAAATGTTTGACTTTCAATGGAAGGAATAAAGGAAATTTTCATAGAAGTGTCAACATTCGTCCTGAAACTGAAAGATAATGAGAGTATACTGCATTTCAGCTGCTCTAAGTAGTTCTTGCTGTATATATATTGACTCTGAGCAGCCTGAAAAATGACATGAAGAGCAATGCATGATTGGGATCACAGCATTTGCCCAAGCCATCTTTCTTCAACCCTTTAGAATTCCTTTCATTTATCATTAATTCAATTTTTTTTATCCTACCCAATAGTGTTTGAATTCAGTAACCAAGATTATTACGGCATCTCTGGTTCTTTCCTGATTCCCATCTTTCATGATTTATTCCAATATTTTACCCTCAGTATAATACACCACAACTATAGACAAAGGTATTATTCCTTTCTAGCTAACTTTATATACCACACCTTATACTATATACCATGAGGGATATCTAAAGATAGAATTTGGATAAGTTCAAACTAAGGAATGCATAAATTCCTAGAGATGTAAATACATGAACCAAATTCAGGATGGCATGAATGGGACCTTTACTATCATAGGTATATTATTCTATTTACTTTGAGTATAGTGTGCCTAAAGAAGAAAAGCATATGTTACCAAGTTATGTTGACATGAGATTAGCAAAAGTTCTTAAATATGAAATAGTGAAATTTGGAGAGATTACTTACTTATTATAGATATTGGGCAGCCTTTGGATAAACTGGCAGAGAAAAATGAATAGTCTAGAGCAAGTTTTTGTAAAGATACTCCTCTGTTAAATATATGTATGATGAATTGTCTCTCAGAGGAAGTCAAAAGAAAGTATATTTTGATTTAGTGAAAGAGAACTGATATTTATTTGCATGTCTATTGTGCAGAAACTGGCAAGCATTTTACTAAACCAATTTTCACTTTTTCTTAAAAAATAAATAATCAGTTAGATGTGGCCATATGATGAAGCTCCAGTCAATGTAATGAATGTAATATTTTGCTTCTTTTCCAGGCTCTTCCCATAAAACCTTCCCATTCTCAATTTGTCATGCTCTTTCTAATCCTGAAATCTTTTAAATTGTAATAAAGGGGACTTTTAAAGACATACACTGAAAAAGTTGGAGCCACAAAATTTTCACTGAAGCTCCATTTGAAGAAGAGGTCAGCCAGTAATCAGAAATACTTGGTTTGGATTATGTGAATGAAAAATAAACTATTATGTTTGAAACTGAGAAAAAAATTTCCCAAAATTTTTTGCTTCAAACTTATTTTATTTTATTCCACCATCAGACCAACATTTGCTTGAGTTAAAAACTCTTAGTATCAGTTTGTAGAATATACATGTCTTTTGTAAGAGCATTAAGCCTTTTTCACATAGAAATATATTTTGTGTAATAATCCAGACATAAAAAAGATTAATGTAAGATTAACTTCTAAGTATGAGGGAGATCAAGATGATGGAGTATGAGGATATGAAATTCACCTCCCACCGTGAACACATCAAAAATACATCTATATGTGGAAAAATTCTGACAGAAAACTAACTAGAAATTGGTATAAAAGCTCCTATACAACCAAGGCTGTAGGAAAGATAAAGACATAATTGGGTAGGATGGGAAGAAAAGCATCAGGTGGGGACTTGTGTCACACTGGGAAGGGAATAAAAGAAAAGGGAATACTACATTGGCAGACCCTCACCCTAGGGAGTGAGCAGGTCAAGCCAGTCCTGGGGTCCTACACATATGAGACAAGCTCCCTTGAATGTTCAGAGAACCACTGGGACAGATAGAAAGGCTGGAGAAACCTAGACTCCACTTATGAGGTGTGTACGAGTACTGTCTTGCCCCCAGGCAGGGTGGAGAGAGTTCTGCCCTAGCAGCTGCCTCCTTGTTTTGTTCTCCAGTGCAAACCAAGCTAACCTGAACCTAGCCCACTCCTTACCATAGCTTGGCCCTGGATCTAGAGCATCCAGGACCTGGGAAAAGACTCAATCTAAGAATACAGAGATGAGCCAGGGACCTAAGGCATAGCCCAGGTGGGGTAGTGGCAGCCATAATTGGTGCTTACTCAAGGAGCACCCTAGAAACAGCTCAGACTTCTGACAACTGTGGTGGCTCAGAATTCCCAAAACCACCTTGAAGTGCATCCCAGCACAAGCCAGGCAAATGCTCTGGCCCTGCCCACTTCACATGACAGCATAGCCCTAGATCTGGGGAGACCACAACAGGGGAAATGATGTGACAGTGGGCTGCATCTGAGTGGAGATGACTACACAGGCAGAACATTCGACCTCTGTAAGCACATAAACCCCACTTGCTTCAACACTCCCTTCCTTTGGGGCAAAGTCTCCAGTGCGGGGAGAAGAAAAAACACACACTTAAAGGGAATATAGCCAGCTTGAGTCCAAGCTTCAGATCTTCCTCTCCAGCAACTTGGGAATAGACCCTACCCCTGACAGGGTGGTGATGGCCACTGAGCAGAGAGGAATTCCTATTTCACACTCTGTTCAGGATCTAGCTCCTCCATCCCTAGGCACACCCCCCACCAAGCTGAGAGCAGCCAGCACACCCCAAGGAAAGATGTAACTGGCATCCATACTAAACAAGCCCTCCCATCAAAGGCATTGGGCACACAGAGTCAGCATAGGGAAGCTCCCACATAAGGACACCCTTTCAAGACCACAATAGGTAACTGTGTCATCTAAATTCATAGAGACAGAGAAACTTAAGTAAAATGAAAAGATAGAAGAACTACTCTCATTGAAAGAGCAAGAGAAAACTCCTGAAAAAATAATAAAACAGAAATAAACAATCTACAAGAAAAAGAATCCAAAACATTGGTAATAAAATGCTGAATGAATTAGGGAAGATAATTCATCTAAAAACAGATCATTTAAAAAAGGAACTAGAAACTATAAAGAAGACCTAATCAAAAGTAGATAATTCAATATCTGAGATTAGAAGCACTTCAGAAGCAATGAACAACAGACTAAATGACACAGAAGAACACATAAATGATCTGGAAGACAGAATAATGGAACTCACCCAATTAGAATAGCAGACAGAAAGACAAATAGTTAAAAAATAAATAAATAAATAAAGGTGCTACATACAAGATCTCTGGGATAATATCAAGCATGCTAATATTCACACTATACGAGTTCCAGAAGAAGAAGAGAGAAAGAAAGATGGAGTTATGGCTGAAAACTTCTCAAACCTAAAGAAGAAAGCAGATATCCAGGTACAGGAAGCAAAGAGGGTCCCAAACAAGATAAATCCAAGACCCCCACATGAAAACATATCATAATTAAAATGACAAAAGTTAAAAATAAAGGGAGAATTCTAAAGGCAAAAAGAGAAACATATAGAGTCATATACAAGAGAATCCCCATAAGGCTATCAGTTGATTTCTCTGCAGAAATTTTGCAGGCCACAAGGGAATGACATGATATATTCAAAGTGCTGAAAGGGAAAACCCTGCAACCTAGGATAGTCTACCTAGAAAGATTATCACTCAGAATAGGAGAGAGAAAGAATTTCTCACACAAGCAAAAACTAAAAGAACTCAACAATACTAAACCTACACTTAAAAGAAATGTTGAAGGGTCACCTCTAAATGGAAAAGGTGTAAGAGTATATAGGAAAGGAAAAATCCCAATAGGAAAGGGAAATATATAGTAAGGATTGAACAGCACATAAATAAGTCAGTATGTAGATTAAAAAAAAATTGTAAAAGCAACTATAACTACAATCAACAGAAAATGGATAAGCAAGATGTAAAATATGACATCCAAAGTACGAAATGTGGGGAAAAATAGTAAAAAAAAATGTAGATCTTTTAGAATGTATTTGAACTTAAATGACTACTAGTTTAAATAAAATAGATATAATTATGGGTCAATGTTTACAATTCCCATGGTAACCACAAATCAGAAACCTACAATAGATATACAAAATTCAAAAAGAAAGGAAATCAGCATACAATAAAAGAAAATCATCAAATCACAACAGGAGAAACAAAAAGAAAAAGAAGTGAACATAGAAGAACTACAAAAACAACTGGAAAACAGGAATAAAATGGCAGTAAGTACATACCTATCAATAATTACTTTAAATGTCAATAAACTAAATTCTCTGATCAAAAGACATAAGATGGCTGATTGGATAGAAAAAGAGAAAAAAAAAAAAGACCATTCAATATACTGCCTACAAGACATTTGCTTCAGAGCTAAAGATACACACAGAATGAATGTTTTGAAATGGAAAAAGATATTTCATGTGAACAGAAAATCTGCAAGAAAGAGAGGGTAGCAATACTCATATGAGACAAAATAGACTTTAAAACAAAGGCTATAACAAAAAACAAAGAAGGGGATTTTATAATGATAAAGGGATCAATGCAAGAAGAGGATATTATACTCGTTAGCATATATACACCCAATATAAGAGCACCTAAATACATAAAGCAAATACTAACAGATATGAAGGGAGAAATTGGCAACAATACAATAATTGTAGGGAACCTTAACACACCACTGACATCAATGGACAGAAAAATCAATAAGACAACAGTGGTTATAAAGACACAACTGATCAGTTGGTCTTAAAAACTACCTATGGGATATTCCATCAAAAAAACAGCAGAGTACACATTTTTTCAACTGCACCTGGAACATTCTACAGGATAGATTATACTAGGTCACAAAATAAGCTACAACAAACTTATGGGGTTAGAAATTATATCAAGCATTTTTCCAAACACAATGGTATGAAACCAGAAATCAACTACAGAAAAATAATGAGAACTATGTATAAAATAGATAATGAATGAGAACCTACTGTATAGCACAAGGAACTCTACTCGGTGCTCTGTGGTGACGTAAATGGGAAGGCATTCCAAAAAAAGAGGGTATATATGTACACATATGGCTGATCCACTTTGCTGTACAACAGAAATTTACACAGCAGTGTAAAGCAAATATACTGCCATAAAAAAAAACAAAGAAGAAGAATCACCAGGAAACTAAACAATATTCTACTAAAAACTGAATGGGTCAATGATAAAATTAAAGAGAAAATCAGAAAATACCTCAAGACAAACAAAAATGGAAACCCAACTTTTCAAAATCTATGGGATTCAGCAAAAGCAGTTTTAAGTTGGAAGTTCAGAGTGATCCAGGACTTCCTCAAGAAATGAGGAAAATCTCAAATAAATAACCTATACTACAACCAGAAAGAATTAGAAAGAGAAGAACAAACAAAGCCCAGTCACCAGAAGGAAGGAAATAATAAAGTTCAGAGAGGAAATAAATAAAAAGGAGAGAAAAAAATAGAAAGGATCAGTGGCACAAAGAGCTAACTTTGTGAAAAGATAAACAAAATTGATAAAACATTAACCAGGTTTACCAAGAAGAAAAGAGGACACAAATATACAAAATAAAAAATGAAACAGGAGAAATAACAACTGGTACCCCAGAGAAACAAAAAGTCATAAGATAATACTATGAACAGTTATATGCCAACAAATTGAACAACCTAGAAAAAATGGACAAATTTCTAGAAATATACAGCCTGCCAAGACTAAGTCAAGAAAAAAACAAACAATTTGAATAGACCAGTCACTAAGAGTGAAATTGAATTTGTAATTTTAAAATTCCCAGCAAACAAAAGTCCATGACTAGACAGCTTCACAGGGAAATTCTACTAAACATATAAAGAAAAATTAACATCTATCCTTCTCAAACTATTCCAAAAGATTGAAAAGGAGAGAATACTCCAAAATTTATTCTATGAGACTGTCATTACCCTGTTACCAAAAGCAAAGATACTATAAAAAAAGAAAGTTATCGATATAGAGAGATATAGATGCAAAGTCCTCAACAGATTTTAGCAAACCAAATCCAACAATACATAAAAAGGATCATACAGCATGATCAAGTTGGATGTTTTCCAGGGTCACAGGGATGATTCAACATTTGCAAATCATTCAATATGATACACCACATTAACAAAAGGAAAGATAAAAATCACATAATCATCTCAACAGGCACTGAAAAAGCATTTCACAACATTCAACATTCATTTATAATAAAAGTCTCATCAAAGTGGTTATAGAGGAAACATATCACAACATAATGAAGGCCATTTATGACAAACCCACAGCCAACATAATACTCAACAATGAAGAGCTGAAAGCCTTCCTGTTAAATTCAGGAACAAGACAAGGATACCTACCTTCATGCTTCTACTTAACGTAGTATTGGAAATCCTAGCCACAGCAATCAGACAAGAAAAATATAAAATAAAAGGTATCCAAATTGGAAGGGAAGATATAAAACTGTCATTATTAGTAAATGACATGATACTCTATATAGAGTACCCTTAATCTCCACTCCAAAACTGTTAAAACTAATAAATGAATTCAGCAAGCCTGCAGGATAAAAGATTAATATACAGAAATCTCCTGTGTTTCTACATACTAACAATGAAATATCAGAAAGAGAAAGTAAAAAACAATCCCATTTAAAATTACCTCATAAAGAATAAAATCCTTAGGAATAAACTTAACCAAGGAGGTAACTACCCTATACTCTGAAAACTATAAAACACTGATGAAGAAAAATGAAGATGTTACAAAGAAATGCAAAAATATCTTATGCTCTTAGATTGGAAGAATTAATATTGTTAAAATGGACTACTACCCAAAGCAATCTACAGATTATATTCAATCCCTATCAAAATACCCTTGACATTTTTCACAGAGCTAGAACAAATAATCCTAAAATTCATATGGAACCACAAAAAACACTGAATTGCCAAAATAAGCTTGAGAGAAATGAACAAAGCTGGTGGTATAACCCTCCCAAACTTCAGACTATACTACAAAGCTACAGTGATCAAAAGAGCATGGTACTGGCTCAAAAATAGACACAGAGAACAACGGAACAGAATAGAGATCCCAGAAATACACACAGGTACCTATGATCAATTAATCTATGACAAAGAAGCAAGAATATACAAGGGAGAAAAGTGAGTCTCTTCAACAAGTGGTTCTGGAAAAACTGGACAGCCATATGTAAAACAATGAGATTAGAATGTTCCCTAACACCATATACAAATGCAAACTCATAAAGACCTGAATGTAAGACCTGAAATAACAAAACTCATAGAAAAGAACATAGGCTGAACAGTCTTTGACGTAAATTATAGTAATATTTTATTGGATAAGTCTCCTGAAGCAAAAGAAATAAAAGCAAAAATAAACAAATAGGACATAAATAAACTTAAAAACTACTGCACAACAAAGGAACCATCAACAAAACAAAAAGGTTTTCCTTTTTCCACAGGTTTATGGAATGGGATAAAATATTTGCAAATGATGCTACTGCCAAGGGGTTAATTATCCAAAATATATAAACAGTTCATACAACTCAATATAAATAAAACAAATAATCCAATCTAAAATGGGTAGAAGACCTGAATAGACATTTTTCAAAATAAGATATACAGATGACTAAGAGGCACATGAAAAGATGTTCAACATGGCTAATTATTAGAGAAATGCAAATCAAAACAATAAGTATCACCTCACACCTGTAAGAATGGCTATCATCAAAAAGTGTACAAATAACAAATGTTGACAAGGATGTGGCGAAAAAGAAACCCTTGTACACTGTTGGTGGGAATTTAAGTTGGTGCAGCCACTATAGAAAACAGTGTGGAGTTTCCCCAAAAAACTAAAAATAGAACTACCATACAATCCAGCAATTCTACTACTGGGAATATATCTAGAAAAATGGAAATCACTAACTGGAAAAGATACATGAACCACAGTCGTCATAGCAGCGCTGTTTACAATAGCCTAGATATGGAAGCAACCCAAGTGCCCATCAACAGATGACTGAATTAAGAAGATGATATATATGTGTGTATATATATATATATATATATATATATATATATATATATATATATATATATATTACTCAGCCATCAAAAGGAATGAAATACTGCCATTTGTAGCCATGTGGTTGGACCTAGGGAATATTATGCTTAGTAAAATAAGTCAGACAGAGAAAGATATATACAGTATTTGTCTGTATAAAATACTGTATATTATCATTTATACATACAATCTAAAACGTAATATGCAAAACAGAACAGACTCACAGATATAAAACAAACAAACAAAAAACTTGTAGTTACCAAAGTGGAGAGGGAAACAGGGAGAGACAAATTAGGGGTGTGGGATTAACAAATGATGTATAAAATAGATAAGCAACAAGGATATACTGTATAGCACAGGGAATTATAGTCACTATCTTCTAATAACCTATAATGGAGTATAATCTGCAAAAGTACTGAATCACTATGCTGTACACCTGAAACTAACATAATACTGTAAATCAACTACACTTCAATTTTAAAAAAATATGCAGATCATCACATGCTGAACTGGCAAGCCAGAAGCCATCCACACGAGATTGGCAAGTAACTCCCTCTGTATCTGTTCTCCCACTTTGGGGAAGTAAAAACCCCAAGGCTATTTTTCATCAAAATGCAGTTTCAACACTCACACAATGGAAGTAGGTCACAAATTTTGTTACTTAATGTAACAAATTACACTACATTAATGTAATGGGAACACAGAGGGTTGTGGGCAGGTAGTCCTCAGTCCTGGGTTACTAGCGAACAGGGGATAGAGAGCAGGTAGCAAGCCATTATTACTTATAAGATGATTGATATAGCAGACACTACTTTTTCAAGGGCTCAACTCAGGGAGGTCATTTTAAAAGATTCCCTGGGAAAAGAAAGGCAGGAACTTGTGGTGAAAATCCTAAACTCAGGTCCTTATATAAATGTCCAAAATCTGGGTGTGAGCAGGGTTGTCACACTCTAAAATGCCTAGGCAGCAACCGAAAAGGTTCAGTTTACTCATCACATGCAGTTTAAAACCAGATATATAGACCAGTTGAACAGAATTGACAGCCCATAACTAAACCCACATATTTACCATCAACTAATCTTTCACAAGGGTGCCAAGAATATACAATGGGGAAAGAATAGTTTCTTCAATAAATGATGTTGAGAAACTGAATATCTATATGCAAAAGAATGAAATTGAACTTTTATCTTACACCATCCACAAAAATTAACTCAAAATAAATTAAAGATTGAAAAAAAAAACTGAAACTGTAAAACTCCCAGATGAAAACATAGGAAAAAGCTGCTTGACATTGGTCTTGGCAAGTGTTTTGTTTGTTTTGTTTTGTTGTTTTTTTTTGCTTATAATACCAAAAGTTTTGTGGCACTGGTATTGATGATATATTTTGAATATGACACAAAAAAGACTGGCAACAAAATAAAAAATAAACAAGTGGTACCTCATCAAACTAAAGAGCTTTTGCACAGCAAGGAAAATATTAACAAAATGTAAAGGCAACCTGTGGAATAGAAGAAAAATTGCAACCCATATATCAGATAAGGGATATTTGGGATTAATATTCAAAATATATAAAGATCTTAAACAACTCAATAGCAAAACAAACAAGCTATTTAAACAAAGGACAAAAGGCCTGAATACACATTTTTTTCAAGAAAGACATACAAATAGCCAACAGGTATATGCAAAGGTGTTCAACATCATTAATCATCAGGAAAATGCAAATCAAAACCACATTGAGATGTATTACAATTTTTAGAATGATTGTAATTGACAAGGCAAGAGATACTGTGTTGGAATGATATGTAAAAAGAGGAGACCTAGTTACTGTTGGTGGGAATGTAAATTGGTATAGTCATTATGAAAAACAGTATGGAGGTTCCCCCCAAAATTAAAATATATGTTTGTCATATGCCCCATCATAGTATTTCTGGGTGTATATCCAAAGGAAATAAAATCCGTGTTGAAGAGATATCTGCCTTCCCATGTTCATTGCAGCATTTTTCATAGTAGCCAAGATCTGGGAAAAACTGACATCCAACAGTTGAATGAATAAAGAAAATATTTATCTATCTATCTATAATGGAACATTATTCAGCTTTTGAAAATAAGGAAATCCTGCCATTTTGAAAACATGGATAAACCTGGAGGACATCATGCTTAGTGAAATACACCAGACATAGAAAGAAAAATATTGTATGATCTTACTTATAGGTGGAATCTTAAAAATTAGAACTCAGAAAAGCTGAAAGGAGATGGAGGTTGCCAGGAAATGGATGTCATGTGAAATAGGGAGAAGCTGATCATTGGGTACAAACTATTCATATGTAGATGAATAAGTTGTGGGGAATCTAATGTGAAGCATGGTGCCTGTAGTTAATCATACTGCATTGTGCACTTTAAATTTGGTAAGATTTTAAACTTTAAGTGTTCTCACAAAATGATAATTATGTGAGGTAATGACTGTTTATTAGCTTGATTGTGATAATACTTTCAGAATATATACGCATGTCAAACCACCTTATTGTGCACCTTGAATACATACAATTTTTGTCAATTATACCTAAATAAATCTGAATAAAATTTAAAAGCAAAACAAAGAAAACAAAATAATAAATAGATATGCTGTTTGGTATACAACAACCTTTTCCTCCCAACCTCCCACTCATTTAGAAACCATCTTCCAGATTGGTGCTGTGTGGATGAGATGGCACTTGACCAAGGAAGTCAAAAATACGTAGGATAAGAAAGAGAAAAGCAGATTCTCATCAGTGAAATGTTGAGTAAACTGATAGAGGTTTGGTTGGGGAGAACATTCATGGTTGTATGAAGTCAACAATAGAAAAATGAATCAAGGAGAAAGTCTTGTTATGGGGACACTATACTTCTGTTTGCTAACTAAATCTAAACTGAAGCTTGATTCAAGACTTGTAATGATTGGGCACTCTTCTAGTTTTCCTTCCCATTTTAGGTTCTTGTGAATTCTCTACTCATGTAATGAAGCTTACTGATAATTATATAATCAATATCTCATAAAGTTAGTAGGATGCTGACTTGAAATTTGACTTAGTCTCTCTCCTTTTCTTTTTAATATTCTAGTGTAAAAATTTTTTTAAATGCTAAATTAAACAGATTTCCTATCTAGAAAATGTATACAATGAAATTTACTTACGAGAATGAAGCAATTAATATACAGTTCTGGCCAACTTTAAAATACTTTAAAACATTAACTATTTTGCATGTTTTTTGCCTTGCTATATGGAGTTTTGCTTTAAAAACTGTTACTTCTGAACATCTTAATGATCAGGTGCAATATGAAAGGGACTAGTTTTTGTTGTTGTTTTTTTAACAAAACCTAATTAGTAAAGCTAGTAAATAAATACATCCAATTATATTGATTGGTCCTAGATTTTCACACAGTGTAATCAGAGGACAAGTAAGCATATCCTCACAACATGACTCCTTAGAAGGCAAGTCAGCTGTGTCTATTTATAGCTTCCATAAATGATGCTAGCATGATAGACTTTTTAAAATGTTATTAAAAGTTTTTACAAAAAAAAAAAAAAAAGAAAATTTTACTGGATAAAGATTTTTTCTCAAAAAAAACAAAAAGCCTTTGTAGATAAAGTAGAGAATTCAAGTTTTTTTGTTTGCTTATTTATTAAATAGCTAATACTTTTTTTCAAACCCTTGAAAATATAAAAAGATTTTAACAACAGTGTTCACACCCATTCTTTTTTCCTATCCACCCACTTCATTCCCCAATCTATAAACCATTGCTATTAGTTTTTTGTCTATGTACCCAGAGTTTTTATACATATACAAGAGTATGCGTGTGTGTATGCTTTTTCTTCTTCTGTCTTATAAAAACAATAAAATATGATTCTGTGTCTTGCCTTTTTTATTTAACAATGCACCTTGGACAGCATTCCAGAGCAAAAAGTAAAGCAAATCCCCATTCCTTTATTTTAAAAAAAATATGCCTTAAGACATTGGAATGATTTTTAACCCTTTATTTGTACAAACAATAAATACCTGCTCTTTTGCACGTTTAGAAGTATGTAGCTGAAGCAACATTCTGAAGACTGAAAATAATCTGGCAGTGGATCCTGCTGGGTTGTCTTCAATAGAGGCTGTAACATTGATACTGTGACTAGCAAAGTAGAAGAGCAGAACACTGAAATTTAAGTCAGATTTCTAAATTCTATTTAAATTTCTGTGTTCTTATATTAGAAAAATTACAGAAATCACTTCAGTAGTAAATTTTTACTAACTATGATGGTCTATACATTATGTTATCACCATCATATTTATCAGACATTATAGGAAAAGAGTTTCCTCAAAAATTAAATGTTCAAAAAATGGAAGCCTAATCTTTACATGTCAATGTATCAAAAATAAAATAAAATAATGGTTAATCAGATTAGGAACAAATTATATCCTACCTTTCACTGCTTCTGAAACAGAGCAGAGTAGAAAAACACAAATTTTCTGCCCTCAGTCTGTCTGAAATAAAGATCATTACCTGTACCTCCCAACATACACACACAAACTCACTCACATACTTACCTCTACCTGCTGACTCTCTCTTTTATTTTTTTTCACATCTTTATTGGAATATAATTGCTTTACAATGGTGTGTTAGTTTCTGCTTTATAACAAAGTGAATCAGCTACACATATACATATATCCCCATATCTCCTCCCTCTTGCGTTTCCCTCCCATCCTCCATATCCCATCCCTCTAGGTAGTCACAAAGCACGGAGCTGATCTCCCTGTGCTATGCAGCTGCTTCCCACTAGCTATCTATTTTACATTTGGTAGTGTATATATGTCCTTGCCACTCTCTCACTTTGTCTCAGCTTACCCTTCCCCCTCCCCATATCCTCAAGTCCATTCTCTACGTCTGCGTCTTTATTCCCATCCTGCCCCTAGGTTCTTCAAAACCACTTTTTTTTTAGATTCCATATATATGTGTTAGCATACGGTATTTTTTTTCTCTTTCTGACTTACTTCACTCTGTATGACAGACTGTAGGTCCATCCATTTCACTACAAATAACTCAATTGCGTTTATTTTTATGGCTGAGTAATATTGCATTGTATATATGTGCCATATCTTCTTTATCCATTCATCTGTTGATGGACACTTAGGTTGCTTCCATGTCCTGGCAATTGTAAATAGAGTTGCAATGAACATTGTGGTACATGACTCTTTTTGAATTATGGTTTTCTCAGGGTATATGCCCAGTAGTGGGATTGCTGGGTCGTATGGTAGTTCTATTTTTAGTTTTTTAAGGAACCTCCATACTGTTCTCCAGAGTGGCTGTGTCAATTTATATTCCCACCAACAGTGCAAGAGGGTTCCCTTTTCTGCACATCCTCTCCAGCATTTATTGTTTACAGATGTTTTGATGATGGCCATCTGACTGGTATGAGGTGATACCTCATTGTAGTTTTGATTTGCATTTCTCTAATGATTAGTGATGTTGAGAATCCTTTCATGTTTTTGTTGGCAATCGTTATATCTTCTTTGGAGAAGTAATATAGATCAATGGAACAGGATAGAAAGCCCAGAGATAAACCCACGCACATATGGTCACCTTATTTTTCATAAAGGAGGCCAGATTATACAATGGAGAAAAGACAGTCTCTTCAATAAGTGGTGTTGGGAAAACAGGACAGCTACATATGAAAGAATGAAATTAGAACACTCCGTAACACCATACACAAAAATAAACTCAAAATGGATTATAGCCTTAAATGTAAGGCCAGACACTATAAAACTCTTAGAGGAAAACATAGGCAGAACACTCTATGACATAAATCACAGAAAGATCCTTTTTGACCCACCTCCTAGAGAAATGGAAATAAAAACAAAAATAAACAAATGGGACCTAATGAAACTTTAAAGCTTGTGCACAGCAAAGGAAACCATAAATAAGATGAAAAGACAACCCTCAGAATGGGAGAAAATATTTGCAAATGAAGCAACTGACAAAGGATTAATCTCCAAGGCTTACAAGCAGCTCATGCAGCTCAATATCAAAAAAGCAAACAACCCAATCTAAAAATGGGCAGAAGACCTAATAGACTCTCTCATTTTTGTTTGTGAATTAAGGATACCTGAGAGTACACTTGGCAGAACATGTGTCAGCTTGGGGTTCTCACTCTAGTATCCTGATTCTTTTTCTTTAGACAAATTGGAAAGCTTAGACCAGTCATTTAACTGAAAAATATCTCAGTCTGAATCTCAGAACTAGATAAACTCTAATGTCCTTCCTATTTCTGTGCTGCAATGATTCCATAGGTGCCCCAAGTTGGATCAAAATTCAAAAATTATCTTAGTCTCCTTCTGTGCACAGATATCCAACCATTTTTTAAAATTTGGTAAATTCCAAAGTGATAATGTTGCTCAATTGTGTTTTCTTTCAATCCCACTGCCAGGGTGTTAATGCTTGTCTACTTTATTTCTGTTTTTTATTGTCATATAGCTGATGTACAATATTATATAACTCACAGGTGTACAGTATAGTGATTCAACTATTTAAAGGTTACACTCCATTTATATTATTGTAAAATATTGGCTATATTCCCTACATTGTACAATGTATCCTTGTAGTTTATTTTATACCTCTTCATCCCCTACCCCTATATTGCCCCTCTCTCAATCTCTCTCCCCATTAGGAGCCAGTAGTTTGTTCTCTATATCTATGAGTCCGTTTCTTTTTTGTATATTCACTAGTGTGTTGTAGTTTTTAGATTCCACATATAAGTGATATCATACAGTATTTTTTTCTCTCTCTGATTATTTCACTTAACATAATACCTTCCAAACTATCCATGTTATTGCAAATAACAAAATTACCTTTTTTTAAGGCTGTTTAGTATTATATTGTGTGTGTGTATATACCGTGTGTATATATATAGATATATACCAAATCTTCTTTATCCATTCATCTGTTGATGGATACTTAGGTTGCTTCCTACTTTGTTTCTTGGCAATTGTAAATAATGCTGCTATGAACAATAGGGTACATGTATCTTTTCAAATTAGTGTTTTTGTTTTTTTGAATATATGCCCAGGAATGGGATTGCTGGGTCATAGGGTAGTTCAATTTTTAGTTTTTTGAGGAACCTCCATAATGTTTTCCACAGTGGGTGCACCAATTTACATTCCCAGCAACAATGTGCAAGGATTCCCTTTTCTACACATTCTCAACAATATTTGTTCTTTGTAAATTTCTTGATGACAGCCTTTCTGACAGGTGTGGGGTGATACCTCATTGTGGTTTTGATTTGCATTTCCCTGACGATTAGTGATGATGTGCATATTTCCGTGTGCGTGTTGACCGTCTGTGTGTCTTCTTTGGAAAAAATATGTATTCAGGTCTTCTGCCCATTTTTTAATTGGGTTATTTGGTCTTTTTGATGTTGAGTTTTATGAACTGTTAATATATTTTGGTATTAACCCATTATTGGTCATTTCATTAGAAAATATTTTCTCCTACCCAGTAAGCTTTCTATTCATTTTATCAGTGGTTTCCTTTGCTGGGCAAAACCTTTTAAGTTGAATTTTGTTTTTTGGGGGATTGTTTTTGGTTTTTGTGGGGTTTTTTTGTTTTGTTTTTTGCTTTAAATTTCTTTGTTTTAGGAGACAGATCCAAAAAAATATTGCTACAATTTATGTTGAAGAGTGTTCTGAATATGTTTTGCTCCTGGAGTTTTATGGTTTCTGGGCTTACATTTAGACATTTAATCCATTTTGAGTTTATTTCTGTATATTGTTTTAAAGAATGTTCTAATTTCATCCTTTATATGTAGCTTTCCAGATTTCCCAGCACCACTTACTGAAGAGACTGTCTTTTCACCATTGTATATTCTTGCCTCCATTTTCATATATTAATTGACCATAAGTACATGGGTTTATTCTGGTCTCTCTATTCTGTCCCATTGATCTCTACATCTGTTTTTGTGCCAGTACCATACTGTTTTCATTACTGTAACTTTGTAGTATAGTCTGAAGTTCAGGAATGTAATTCCTCCAGCTCTGTTCTATTTTCTCAAGATTATTTGTTGGCTATTTGGGGTCTTTTGTGTTTCCATACAAATTTTAAAATTATATCTACTTCTGTGAAAAATGCCCTTGGCATTTTAAAGGGATTGCATTGAATCTGTAGATTGCCTTGGACAGTGAGGTCATTTTAAACATATTAATTCTTCCAACCCAAGAACATGGTATATCTTTCCTTATGTTCTGTCATATCCAATTTTGTTTGTCAGTGTTTTACAGCTTTCTGAGCACAGGTCTTCTACATCGCACAGGTCTTTTACATCCTTAGATAGTGTTATTCCTATCTATTTTACTCTTTTTGATGTGATGGTAAATGGGATTTTTCTCTTAATTTCTCTTTCTGATAGTTTATTCTTAGTGTATAGAAATGCAACAGATATACTGTGTACTAATTTTGTATTCTGCAACTTTACCAAATTCATTGATAAGCAAGCTCTAGTAATTTTCTTCTGGTGTCTTTAGGATTTTCTATGTATAGTATCATGTCATCCACAAACAGTGAGTTTTACTTGTTCCTTTGAAATTTGGGTTAATTTTATTTCTATTTCTTGGCTGATAGTTGTGGTTAAGACTTCCAATACTATGTTTAATACAAGTGGTGAGAGTGGGCATCCTCATCATGTGCCAGATCTTAGAGGGAATGCTTTCAGCTTTTCACTATTGGTTATGATGATAGCTGTGGCCTTGTCATATATGGCCTTTATTATGTTGAGTTATGCTCCTTCTGTTCCCACTTTCTGGAGGGTTTTTTTTCATAAATGAATGTAGAAATTTGTCAAAAGATTGTTCTCTATCTATTGAGATGATCATATGTTTTTCATTCTTCAATTTGTAGTGTGTTTTTTCACATTGTATGATTTGCAGATATTGAAAAATTCTTGCATCCCTGGGATAAATCTCACTTGATCATAGTGTATGGTCCTTTTAATGTATTGTTGGATTTGATTTGCTATTTATTTTTAGGATTTTTGTATATATGTTTATCAGTGATATTGGCCTGTAATTTTATTTTGTTGTGATATCTTTTTCTGGCTTTGGCATTAAGGCCTTACAGAATGAGTTCAAAAGCATTCTGTCCTCTGCAAATTTTTGGAATAGTTTGAGAAGGATAAGCGTTAACTATTTAAATGTTTGGCTGAATTCACCTGTGAAACCATCTGGTGCTGGACTTGTGTTTGCTAAGAGTTATTAATTACTGACTAAATTTTATACTGGTAATTTGTCTGTTCATATTTCCTATTTATTCCTTGTTCAGTCTTGGGAACTGTACACTTCTAAGCATTTGTCAATTTCTTCCAAGTTGTCCATTTTATTGGCATATAGTTGTTCTCAGTAGTCTATTATGATCTTTCATATTTCTGTGATGTTGCTTGTAACTTCTTTTTTACTTCTGATATTAGTGTTTTGGACCCTCTCAAATTTTTTCTTGATGATTCTGGCTCAAGGTTTATCAATTTTGTTTATCTTTTCAAAGGATTAGCTTTTAAGTATTGATCTTTTCTACTGTTTTTTAGTCTCTGTTTCTTCTCTGATCTTTATGATTTCTTTCTTCTACTAAATTTGTTTTTCTTTTTATTTATTTATTTTTTGTTCTTCTTTCTTTAGTTCCTTTAGGTAGAAGTTTAGGCTGTTTGAGATTTTTTTGTTTCCAAAGATGAGGTTGTATTGTTATAAACTTCCCTCTTAGAACTGCTTTTGCCGCCTCCCATAGGTTTTGGTTCATTGTGTTTTCATTTTCATTAGTCCCTAGATATTTTTAAAATTTCTTCTTTGATTTCCTCACTGATCCATTGGCTGTTTAGAAACATACTTTTTAGCCTCCACATGTTTGTGTTTTTTGCAGTTTTTTTTTTTTTTTTCCTTTTAGTTGATTTCTAGTCTCATAGCATTGTGGTCAGAAAAAAGATGCTTGATATGATGCCAATTTTCTTAAATTTACCAAAGCTTGTTTTGTGGCCTAGCATGTGGGCTCTCCTGGAGAATATTCCATTTGCACTTGAAAAGAATGTGTTTTTTGCTGCTTTTGGATGGAATGTTCCATATATATCTATTAAGTTCATCTGGCCTAATGTCTCATTTAAGACCAGTGTTTCCTTATTGATTTTCTGTCTGGATGATATATCCATTGATGTAAGTTGGGTGTTAAGTCCTCTATTAGTATTATGCTACTGTTCATTTTTCCTTTTATTTCCATTAATATCTGCTTTATATATTTTAGTTTGGGTGCATATATATTTGAAAGTCATATCTTCTTCTTGGATTGATCCTTTGATCATTATGTAGTGTCCTTCTTTGTCTCTTGTAACAGTCTTTATTTTAAAGTCTATTTTGTCTTGTATAAGTATTGCTACCCCAGCTTTCTTTTGATTTCCATTTGCATGGAATACTGTTTTCCATTCCCTCACTTTCAGGCTGTTTGTATTTAGTTCTAAAGTGAGTCTCTTGTAAGAAGCATATATATAGGTCCTATTTTAGTATCTATTCAGCCACGCTATGTCTTTTGACTGGAGAATTTATTCCATTTATATTTACACTAATTTTGATATATATATTCTTATTGTGATTTTTAAAATTATTTTGGGCTTGTTTTCTTAGACATATTTTGTTCCTTTCTTCTTCTTTTGCTTTCTTCTCTTGTAATTTGATGTCTGCCTTTAGTGTCAGGAATGGATTCTTTTTTGCTTTTTGTCTGTATATCTATTATAGATTTTTGATTTGTGGTTACCATGAGGTTTTTATATAGCAATCTATATATATTTACATGATTGTTTTAAGTTGCTAATCTCTTACTTTCAAATGCACTTTAACAACCCTGCATTTGTACTTTTCTCCCCTCACAATTACTGTTTTTGATATCATATTTTACATCTAATTGTTTTGTGTATTGCTTAACTATGTATTGTGGATATAGATGATTTTACTACTTTTGTCTTTAACCTTCCTCCTAGCTTTGCGTGTGAATGATTTCCTACATTTACTTTATGTTTGCCTTTACTAATGAGCTTTTTTATTTTGTAATTTTCATGTTTCCAGCTCTGGGCTTTTCTTTTTTTGCCTTAGAGAAATTCCTTTAACATTTCTTGTAAGGCTGATTTGGTGTTGCTGAACTCTTTTAGCTCTGCTTGTGTGTAAAGATTTTTGTCTCCATAAAATCTGAATTAGACCCTTGCTGGGTAGAGTATTCTTGGGTATAGGTTTTTCCTTCTCATCACTTTAAATATATTGTGCCATTTCCTTGTGGCATGCAGAGTTTCTGTGGAAAAAAATTAGCTGATTGCCTTATGGAAGTTCCCTTCTATATTATTTGTTGTTTTTCCCATGCTGTTTTTAATATTCTCTCTTTATCTTTAATTTTTTATCATTTTAATTACAATGTGTCTTGGTGTGTTCCTCTTTGGGTTAATACTGTATTGGACTTTCAGTGCCTCCTAGACTTGAATGTCTGTTTCCTTTCCCAGGTTATGGAAGTTTTCATCTATTATGTCTTCACATATGTTTTCAGTCCCTTTCTCTCTTTCTTCTTTTACTTGGACACTTATAATGCAAATATTAGTGAGCCTGATATTATCCCAGAGGTCTCTTAAACTGCCCTCATTTCTTTTCATTCTTTTTTTCTGTTCGCCATTACTGATTTCCACTACTCTTTCTTCCAGCTTGCTGATCTGTTCCTCTGTATCATTTAGTTTACTGTTGATTCCTTGTAGTGTATTTTTCATTTCAATTACTGTATTCTTCAGCTTTGTTTGGTTGTTCTTTATAGTTTATAATCTTTTGTTGAAAACTTCTAACTTCCCACTCTGTGCATCCATTCTTCTCCTGAGTTCATCGATTACCTTTACGATCACCACCCTGAACTCTTTCTTGGGTAGATTACTTACCTCCACTTTACTTAGTTCTTCTTCTGATGTTTTATCTTGTTCCTTTGTCTGGAATGAGTTTCTCTGTCACCTCATTTTGCTTAAGCTGCTGTTTATATTTTTAGGTATATGGTATATTAGTTATGTTTCTTACATTGGAATAGTGGCTTTCTTTAGGAGACAGCTTATGCATCACAGCAGCACACTCCCCCCTCATCACCCAAGGCACATGTTCTAGGGGTTTCCCTTATGAGGGCAGTGTTGATTCTTCTATTGTTGAGGGCTGACAATTTGGGTGTTCTATAAGCTTGGTTAGCCCCTAGTTCAGTTGGTTGCCAGCCTCTACTTTGTGTGGAGGCCGTCAGCTTCTGGTTGGTGGGGCTGAGTCATAAGGTGGCTAACTGCAGCACCCCAGGGGGCCCTGGGGCTAGTGCTGGTTCACTTATGGTGAAGTCAGGGTCCAGAAGACTCCAGGGCTGTTGCCCACCCTCTGGCATGTGAAGCCAGGTCCTGGGATTACTGCCAGACTACTGGAAGGCAGAGTCAGGTTCCAGATTCTGGTTCCAGGGCCTAGAGAGCCCAGCGCTGGTGTCAGATTGATAGTGGGGTTGGCTGGTTCATAACTCAGTTGGGTACAAGTGTACAGAAGCTTGTGTTGTCCTGCTAGTGGGCAAGGTCTGAGCCCACCTGGTCTCAAGGCAAGGTCTGTCATGCTGTGGGCTGGCTGGGTCTGCAGGCTACAGGATTGTGGGTTTTCTTGTGTCTGATGTCTGCCCCGTGGTGGGTGAGGCTGGCCCAGTGGCTAAAGCAGGCATCCTGAAGGCAGAGGTGGAGCTCAGGGGATTCTGGAGCTGGTGCCTGCCCACTGGTTGGTGAATCTGGTTCCTGGGCCATATGATGGCAAGCCCACTTTATTTCTTATTTGTATTGTACTAATTTTCTAAGCATATATATATATATATATATATATATATACACACACACACACATATATATATACATATATATGTACACATATTTCCCTTTAGATTACTTGTGTATTTCAATTGCTTTTGCCACACTGACTTCTCAGAGCAATAAGTAGTTGAGAGTTTATTTATGCACATGATCTTATAAAAGGGTGCATCATTTCTTTAGAATAAAAATGATATGATATTGATTAACTAAGGAGGAATATACAGATAAATTATATATATTATTTTACTTAAAACTTTTTATATTATTAATAGTCTATAAAGCTGTTAAATTAATAAAATAAATGTTAATGTCAAGGAGATAGCAGTTGAAATGTATGCTCCTGGATTATACAAAATATATTACTGGGCTTCCCTGGTGGCACAGTGGTTGGGAGCCCACCTGCCAATGCAGGGGACATGGGTTCCAGCCCTGGTCCGGGAAGATCCTACATGCCGCGGAGCAGCTGGGCCCATGCACCACAGCTGCTGAGCCTGTGCTCTGGAGCCTGCAAACCACAACTACTGAGCCCACGTGCCACAACTACAGAAGCTTACATGCCTACAGCCCCTGCTCTGCAACAAGAGAAGCCACTGCAATGAGAAACCCGCGCACCACAATGAAGAGTAGCCCCCACTTGCTGCAACTAGAGAAAGCCGTGAGCAGCAATGAAGACCCAGTGCAGCCAAAAATAAATAAATAAAATAAATAAATTAAAAAAAAAAAAAAAATATATATATATATATATATATTACTGTTAGCACCTCAGGAGGAAAAAATACATATATATTATCACTAAAAAAATTACCTCAGAGAAGAAAGTCAGTTTGAAAGAAATGGAAGTCAGATTAGTTTACATATGAAAACAACTGGAAGACCTCTAGTTGGCTGAATCATCTAGGAATGTTAATAAAAGATTAGTTTTTTATGAATATGAGCTGAATTTAATCCCTTCTCCTACACTCACTAGCTATGTCATGTGAGGAAAGTTATTTTACATTTATAATATTCAGTTTCTATATATATGGCAGTAATTAATAATATAAGCTTTACTCTGTTACTTTGAGGAAATCAAAATAATAGAAAACATTTAACATAATGCCAGCCCTGACATTTTTATTGTTAATGCTATCATCACCATCAACATTATCACCATCATCTCCTATACATTTGGATTTTGTTGGTCCATGTCATATATATATCCATGTATGCTTTGTGATTTATATTATTTATCCACTCTGAAATTAAGAAAGATGTTATTTATAAATGTAAATATATAATATATAAAATATTTATATTTAATACTCAGAGCCCTGTGTCCAGCCTTAAGAACCTTTTCAACAAAGTTGAAACTTCATAACATTCCTTTGTAGTTGTTTACAATCATACCTTATCCCAGTTCCTGTGGGTAAAGATCATGTATCATTTATAATTAAATTCCAAAAAGAAGTTCAAAAATAAGAGAATGAACCAGTATTAAGAGAGCATCCACTGTGTGTCATACATAGTGTTAAGTATTTTTCAGACATTTTAAGATATGTGCTATTTACTTTTCTTGAGGTGTTGAAGGTTTAACTAAGTCCTTTAAATGCTAAAGACCTCATAGGCAGGGAACTGGGCCACAGACGCAGCTCTGTTTCCTCCACAAGTTATAGACTTTCTATGATACCCCTTGATTCCTCCTCAGGACCTAGAGTGGTTCCATATACACAATAAGTATTTAGAACAAATTAGCAGAATAAACAAATGAATTAAGAAATAAGCATGAGTATCAGATTTATTATGAACTAAAGTTGGCTTTATTATAGGCACCTTTATCTCTTTTCTGATTTTTTTCTCAAGGGAAATGATTCTTTTCTCTGAATTAGAACATTGGTTTATTTATCTACACTATTTTTATGGAAATTTGTAGAATTATGTCTGTGCATCACTAATAAAATCAATTGAATAAGAATACCAATTTTGCTGATAACATTACAGTATGTCTCTGTTTCCTTGTGACAAGGTGATGGGCAAGATGAACTTTACTCTGCCCATACTTTTAATTATAACTGTTATTAGGGAGTTTTTACTTTAATGTTTGTAGATTTTACTTTCAAAGTCAATAATAATGAATTCCATTAGTAATTTATAAATGTCATTTTCACTGTAGGTTGATTCTGGATTAAATCCACCACAGTTCAATAACTGTCATGCCAAAGATGAATCCTTAGGAAATGTCCATCTACAAAGCTGTAAGCTATTTTCAATATAAAAGTTTTAATTGCTGCTTCTCACCATTCTTTTTGTTAACTAGTAGTCATACTGCTTTCCAAACAAGCAAATAGGAGTATTGTAGGACAATGGACCAAATATTAACAGATATTACTGTGTTGAAATTTTATTTTCACATTAAAATGTAGACAAGCTGGAAAAACTTAAAAGGACATTTCTGTCTTGAATCAACTTCCATCTGTCTCCATGAACTCAAGCTACATCCAACATATTTGAGACCACTGGGAGAGAAGTTCAATTTAAATTAGAAACAATTTTAATTTGTAAACCACTTGAAGGAAAAAAAAACTTTTAAAAATGCACACTGAGACACAGATACACACATATAAGCTAATTTATTGGAATTAAATGGTTATTGATAAACATAATAGAGTTGGGGGCTGGTCTGGTCTCCTGAAATGGCTAAAACCAATGCCCTTCAAAGGATTTCAAACTAACTTAGGTTACTTTTTCCTTTTCATTAATTTATTTATTACCTTTTACTTATATACTTAAACTTAAAAAAACAGACTCATAGATTTTTATTCAGGTATATAAATGGATGGGATTATGAGTATTATAAATGGATGAGATTAGCATTTAGATTGTGGCAGACCCCTGGAAACAGAATTATTAAGTCAACATTGTTAAAATGCTTATTTTCCTTGAAAATGGATTTCTTCACAATGGAGGTTTATCTCATGTCCAAAGAATTGAAGCAGGCCTCTATAATTGCTTATAACGCAGTCTGAAATAATAAAATATTTGTGTGTATTCATGTCTTCTCCTCTAAAAATAAACATATGTCCCTCATTAATAATCTACAAGTATCAAAGTCATGCTGCTGCATAAATAAAAGAAATAAATAAAATTAAAATTCCAAAGCAGTTGTTCATTAAGACTTACTGCACAAAGTCTCTAAAATTACCAGTTCATATGCCTAGCTCATGGAAAAGTCAATTTCTGAATCAGAGAACCAAAGGTCTTGGTGTTGAATAGAAACAAAATAATCACCTGGTAATAAAGAGAGGGTCATCAAATTAGATGTTGCCTGTGAAGGATTTTGACATTATTACAACCACTATTAGTATCATCATCATCACCATTGCCATCATTACTAATATTTTCCAGACATTGTTTTGACACTCAGGAAGATTATCACCCTCAGTCAAGAGAACAAAACCCTAAACTTTGATGTCTAATTGTACATTGAAATCTCATCCAAATTCTGGTTTAAAAAATAAATATCAAGCACAAGAATATAGTGTTACCAGATTCAGTTGAGAAAAACCTGAATAAGTAGAGCTTTGTTCAGTTATCACATTTTGACATATAGTGTACGTCATTCCACTTACTGCTTATTAATTTATAGGTGATTTGTCTTCCTAATTCATTTTTCCTAGAAGACAGATGTAATGTTTTAAGTGTAAATAATCAGATTAAATTCTCATATAGCCATGCTTTCTAACTATCATAAAAATATTCCTAGTCATAGCCAGAAGTGTAAAGGGGCCCCATGAAACCATAGTATAAGCTTGGTACATCATCCTGGAGCATTACTTTTAAAATGCTAAGTAATATGAACTATTATTTTGATATTGTATTATGGGTTAGAATGCTAAGTTTATATGAACTCTAATGATAAGAAACAAATTAAATCATCATTCTTATGGATTATTTGAAAAACATAGAAGAAAATTAATTGTGTTGGTGACTGGTGAGTGTAGGTAAGAGTCAAATTTTCTGAATTTATGTCTTCTCTGTGCCACTTGCTTTGGCTGTGATCTTAGTTAAATTAGTCTTTCCAACTTCTAGGTCCCTCATCCCCAAAAGGGGATTGTATTAAGACCTAACTCATGGAGTTATTGTGAATATTACATAGTTTAATTCATGTAAGATGCTTATCATAGAATCTGGAAAATACTAAGTGCTCATTCTTAGGCATTGTGAGTAATATATAGATCACAGAATCCATTTTCTTAAAGAGGAGATAACTTCATGAAAACACCTTATGTGGAGAAACACAATGTCATACACAAAAAAGAGTGAACTGCCAGAGAAACCAAGTAAATGTCTATTTTGTAAGAAGTCATCTTCTCCTCTTCTCAAGCTAAAACTCCAGAATAAGGTTCAATTCATTCCCACACCAGTCACTGGGAATTCACTGGTAAAGAAGTAAACAAGAACTTTGCTCTTCCTTCTAGAGGGGGAAGACAGAAAAATACACATAAATATCAATGACTAAACAAGCACTACCAGATTCTGATATTCCCTTGTTTGTTCATAAAAAACAGAGTAATTTATCAGGGCTTCCCTAGTGGTGCAGTGGTTAAGAATCTGCCTGCCATTGCAGGGGACATGGGTTCGAGCCCTGGTCCGGGAAGATCCCACATGGCACAGAGCAACTAAGCCCGTGTGCCACAACTAATGAGCCTGCTCTAGAGCCCATGAGCCACAACTACTGAGCCCACATGCCACAACTACTGAAGCCTGCATGCTTAGAGCCTCTGCTCTGCAACAAAACAAGCCACTGCAATGAGAAGCCCATGCACCGCAAGGAAGACTAACCCTCACTCGCCGCAACTAGAGAAAGCCCGCATGCAGCAACAAAGACCCAACGCAGCCAAAAATAAATAAATACATAAATCGATTTATTAAAAAAAAGAAAAAAACACAAAGTAATTACTCATACAACTACACTAAAAATATAATATTTTGAGTGTGCCTGTGAATATATCTTGAGAAATGAGTAGCTACACAAAGATTTAACTTAGTGATATACATCCAAATGGGCTCACCTGAAGAATCTCCAGGATTACAAATTTTCTAAAATGATTATGGATTTATCAAAGGACATAAGGAAGACAACCAGAGTTAAAACATTTCAACTTGAGTTTATTAACTTACCAGGAAGGAAATACATACTAGTGAAGAAATAATTTATCAGGTAGCCCACCATGGGGGAAAAAAGTCACAATTACTTTAAATGCTAAAAAGTGGGAGTTCATGGTGGTCATACATATTAGCACCCTGGATAGGATAGAATAAGTCCATGGATTTGCACACAGTTAGTTAAAGGTTAGGTCCAATAAAAGTCTGGTGTTCTGTAATGAATCAAAGTCCATTGTCCTTTATTAATCTCAGCTGCTTAAAAGCAGTTGTGATGAATAACAATATTCAATTTTTATATCTCCTAGGCTAGTGGTATTAAATTGTGTTCCTGACCTGCACCATCAGCATCACCTGGCAACTTGTAGTAAGAAATGAAAATTCCCAGGCCCCACCAAACACCTTCTTAATCAGAAACTCTGGGGTAGGACTCAGCAATCTGTGTTTACACAAGTTCTATGGATGATTACAATGCAGGATAATTTTTGAGAATCACTATCCTAGGTAAATATTTCTGGAAGTGATGTTTTTTCCTTTTATAGTCATTTTTGTTGTTGTTGTTAGACAACACAAAATAGTACATTAAAGAAAAAATCTAGAGCTTCAGTTTGTCAATAGCCTTTAGTATCTGGGACACATTCATTCAAATGTTAGTTGGTTCCTTTTCTCATTCTGATTTTCAAAAATCATTGTTTCTGCCTTAACCTTGTCCTACGGTGTTCATTCTGATGACACCCCAGCTAATTCTCAACTGTCAGGTATCAACTTTGTGGGGAAATCTACCATATTTATTTTGAAAGTTTTGATCACTTTCCTCCAGACTAAATTATCCCATTTCCAACATTCTGCTCACATGCATTCCAACACAGGTGGATATAAATAAATCTAAATCTGAAATAAGAATATTTAAACAGAGATTCTAATTTTCAGCAACCTTGGAAATAGGTATTTTAAAGGAGAAAGAGAGGCTCTTGAAGGAGTCTCATTGAATACTCAAACCAATAACCTTGAGACCAGTGAAATCTTGGTCAACCTGGCTCATGTTTTTGAGTATTTTGACACTTCCCTCACCCTTTTCACAATTTTCATAAGAGCTGTATTTTTAAAAAAATGAAGAACATCTTTATAAATATCATTATGATTATCATTTATTATTATATTCCTTGAATAAATTTCTACAAGGATAATTTTAGAATTTCTTGATCTAACAATCTGACCAATTTTACCTCATTTATGTGTGAAAATTATGCTGATGTATTCTTGCCAAAAAGTACCTACCTAGCAAGCTATCCAGTGAAAACAGAACAGAAAAACTTACAGACCAAATTAAGATACTCAAATCATACATGTTTATTACATCAGTTTAAAACATACAGCAAGAATCAAGGAAAACAAGATGTGGTAAGTTAATAACCTTGGAGTAGAGTACATGTATTGTATAAACACTATTCTGCTTATTATGGATGATTTGTGCTTCCCACCACCCACAGCCCCATGATTCATATGTTGAAGTCCTAACACCCAATGTGGCTGCAACTGGAACTGGAGTATCTAAGGAATACTTATTTGACTTTATCTAAGGTCTTAGAGGTGGTGCCCTGATCCAATAAGATTATTGTATTTATAAGAAGAAATACCAAAGAGCTTGGGCACCAAGGAAAGATCATGTGGGCACACAGCAAGAAGACAGCCATCTGAAAACCTGTGAGAAAGCCATCACAGGGAATCAAATCAGCTATCACCTTAGTATTGGACTTCTAAGTCTCCAGAATTGTGAGAAATAAGTGTCTGCTGTTTAAGCCACTCAGTCTGTGGGATTCTGTTATAACAACCTGAGCAGACTAATCTACTGTCTGAATCCTGTGTCATGAAATGGTCACAAACCTTTTCACTCTCAGCCTACCACACTAGTGGTGTGGTGACAAGAATCAGAGCTGATGTTTAACATAGGAGGCTCACAGTTGCAAGGTGATAAAAGTCAAGAAGTTATACTTACTTTATTTCAGAATAGAAGGACAGCAACACCTGCCACAGCTATAGCTCACAGATTAATGTGCTTAGAAACTCTAGGTTTTATCTGCAGGAGGAAGAATTGCACCATAATAGATGTCACAAGTATAGGTTTGCCAGGTAAAATACAGGTACCAAGTTAAATTTGAATTTCAGGAAAAAATTGCAAAATAATTTTTTGTACTATAAGTTTGTCCCAAATATTGCATCATTGTTTATCTTTATCTTAAATTCAAATCTGATAGGTTGTCCTATATGTATTTTTATTTGCTAAATCTACAACCCTAGATCAGTAGATATCTATTTAGGCTTAACAAAGTTGTCAATCTGGAGCTGTCATGATCTGCTTCCTATAATTAAGAAGTACTTGGTGTTTCTATCTTTTTATATTTGTAAGACACTCTTTATTATTCCATCCTTTTTATCTATATTCAAAACAAATGTGCTACATTTATTCTATTTACGACCAATATGTCTCACAACCTGCTAACATATCTATTACGTATATTTATCACTTCTCATGAGTTTCATCAATCCTATTGTGTTTCCTCCTTACTACATATGAATAAAATACGCTCAAAGAAAAAAACAAGCACATGTTGTACAAATTTATATCTATTTTATGATGATGATTATGCTGAACATGTCATTTCCATCCCCAACCATAATTAACTTAGGAACAGAATACATGTTTGACTCATATATTGCAGGCAACCCTGTCCTACCACAGCATCACCCTTTGTTGAAGCCTAAACTTTCTATCAAGATTCAGCATACCAAATTTGGACCAATACCTGCAGAAGCAGGTGAAGGCTTTCCTTCTCCATGTGGGAGGAATATGGAAATATAGAAATAAAACCATTATCAGGTGGGCCTTGAGCCTACAAAATCAGTGAGACTTTTTCTCCTAATTGTCCACCTGTTACTCCCATCTTAAAATACATTAGTGGAAGATAACAGATCTTAGGAGAAATATGACCATCCTTGCAGCTTACAAATCAGCCCAAGGATACATTCCTTAAATACACAGCACTTTTCAAGAGGTAGACACTTTATATGAGTTATCTTCCAGTGGAATTTTTATCTTGCATATCCTCCAATGTTACAAAGTTGTCTTCTATACATCCCAGGGAAATATCACTTTCCTCATTCTAAATTAGGTCTATCTGTTATATACTTTCACACCACTATGTGCTCTTCTTTATAGCATTCACCTAAAAGGAAATTTAGGGCTTTTTTTTTTATTAATTGCTTAACATCTTTGTCTGACAATAGTATTTACATTTTTATTGCAGCATTATTTATGGTGGGAACAACAAAGTACAGAATGTTCATTGGTGGACTATTGTGTTTTTATATCCTCTACACCTAAGACTGCTATGTGGTGCATGCATAAAGCTAAACTGAGATATATTCCTATTAGGCCTGACAAAAAGTAGGAATCCAAATAAATTAGATTAATGTTCTTATACAATTTATAGTCTTATTTTAAAGATTATCTCCAAGAATGTCTCAAATGGGTTTAGACAAAGCAGCACCAATAGATTAAGTATGCCCCCTTTCAAATGGAGTTTTCTGAAGACTTTATTTTAATTTAATGTTTGCATGTCTACTTAAAAATATTATTATTCCCTGATAATAGTATATAAAAGTTATGATTTTTTTACATTTGGGCTAATTTTAATTTTTATTGCACTAGAGACCTGAACTTAAATGGTGCTTATTTATGCATTTCAGAAAAACCTAATTCACTGGTGATGCTCTCCAAAAATTAAACAAAACAAAACAAAACCGAATTTGAGCAAAACTTCAAGAAACTAGTACCTTAACTACTATAAGTTGATAACAAGAAGAGATGCCGCATGCAGGTAAAACTACAAATGCTTCAGAATTAAGTGAGAAGACAGGTGCAGTCAAGTTATATCATCATCAGTTCCCAAGATATTTTACATTTTTCTAAACTTGACTGCCTGAAACATAAGTTAGGAACCAAAAGATGTCATTAAAATTTTGTCAGCATGTCGGGCTATAATTTCACCCTGTGTTTAACACAAATCTCTGGTAAAACTTTTGGATGCCATTTCTGCATAATTCTCAAATGTCCTCGTTGCTACCAGAGTTGCATATTTCTGTCTTCTGCTTCCCAATCACTGCTAACAACAAAATGACAATGGAAAAATGAAAGAAATATGTACATCTGAATGAGAATTAAGCCATTGTAATTCACCATGCCAGATAATAATATTCAACATGTTTCCCATATATTCCTGTTAGTTTCCATAATAGGAATAATCAATATAAATAGACAGAAGAGGTTGATAATGTGAATATGGGCCACAAAGAAGAAACTGACTCTAAAAAATTAGTGAAGACAACATTTATACTTCCTGAAAATCCATCATAATTTTTAACCATTTCAGAGACACCTAGCTGATGACATGAAGAACAGGTTAGTTAAAGCTCCCTAGCTGCCGACATTGCCAACAACTCAACAATGTCTTCCACAGATGGTCCTGATGTTAGTTCATTGAGAACTATATGAGCCATTTATCCTCCTACACGCAACTCATCACTTGGATTGAGGAACAGAATAATAAGCTAATGTGCTCTGTGACAGGAAACCATGTCTATCCTAAGTGGCATCCAAACACCCTCTCTGCTTGCGTGCAACTATTATAATACTGAAAATTAATGATGTAAGAAAAAACTCAGCAAAAACTTGTAATAAAGCTCTGGAGGGGTGCAGTCTTATATGCAAGAGGATAAGTATGTGTTTATACATATGTATGTGCATGATTTTGTATAGGAAAGAGATAGAAAGACAGAAAGAAATAAAGACAAGAATAGCAGATAGGGAGTTCTTCAATGGTAGAGACCTAATGTAATTATGTTTTCAAGCCAAGAACTGTGCTTGGCACACAGGAAGTTATGGAAGTAAAATATTGTTGAAAGGATAGACCATAGGTGATTTATGAGATAACAGAGACATCACTGAGTCAGTCATTTACCATGGAAAAATCACATCTTAAAACAACATGGTTTTGTTGTTCAATAAAAGCAATTTAAAAGATAAAAGATGAATGCTTTCAGTCTGTAAATTAAGATTTTTTATGATATTTAAGTTTCTTTGAAATTAAGTTGCAATAAAAGTTGTGTAAAATGAACATAACACTTCAAGAACAGATGAAAAAATGTAACTTAAAGTTGTCTGCGTTTCAGTGACGATTTCCTTGTTAAAGAGTTTGTAGTATTTTAAGTGAAGCTATTATCACTAGGAATCTCACAAATGAATATAAACAGGGTATTGCCCCTGAAGACTGCTTTTCAAAAACCTGACAAATGTTCTTTATTTACATTTTCTTCACTGAGTAAGTTATTCCAGCACTAAGCAATATCTGTATCATGAATATTAGTCTGCTAGGCTCAAAAGGGTAATAATTTTCTAATTTCAGCTCTGTTGAAGAGGTATACTTAATGTGTCAGGTGTTAAGTAGATTGATGAACTTTACCAGTTCTTGCTTATAATTAGTAGAAAATGATTATAGAATCATTGAATCTTAGAGTTGGAAAATGATCCAGTGTGATCATTTTCATTAGAGAAACAATTTATGCAAGAAAAATCTTAGGCAGTAATGCAATACAAGAGAAGATAAGTATTTGATTGAATAGATACATTTTATGTGTTTAAATTAGTAATTATTTATTTTAAGACTAGCCAATAGAAAGAATGAGTCTATTTTATGCTCACGAAAATTTCAAATCTAGAGGTTTATACATAAAATATCAGGCTTATTGTTCACTTCTATAATTTGTTTAGGTTGGAAATCCTGATTTAACAAGCTATAATATTACAAATGGTGACCTTTTAAATCTATTTGAAATATGTGATTACCACTTCAAGGAATCTCATAAGCAACTGTCTGCCATGAGGTGATACAGTGGTTCTGCTACTTTGAACTTTTGGTCCTGTTATCTCAACCATTCGCCAACTCCATGATTACTACAGTAGGTGAAGAGAGACTGAAGAATCATATCAGTGTCTAAATGCTTTAGTGTATAAATTATACTTATCACTTCTGCTCCCAACCCATTGGCCAGAATTAATTGTATGTCTGTCTTAATATCAAGGGATGTAGAATGATAATTCTCTCTTTTGTCCAGAAGTGGATATGTGAGAGCAGTAGATACATTCTAGAATAGATTTATTTACTTAAAGTTCATGTTCAGTTGACTTTAATAGATGTTTCCAAATTATCCTCCAAAGATAATGTATTCTATATTCTCATCAATAAATTTAAAATGTAATCTTTTGAAATGTCAGATATCTCAGTGCCCTTACCTGTCAGATATTCCTTCAAAATTTCCAAAGAGTAAATTTTATTTAGTTTTGTTAGTTGAGTCTAATTTTAACCAAAATGACTTATAGACCCAGCACATCTTAATGTTGATTTTTTTTTTAATTTACTAAATTCTTATCAAGAAGTACCCCAAATTTAACTTTTATAACATGCTATTATGAAAAGGAAACTGGTTCCATGTTCACCTGTTATTGTACAACAATCAAATACAAAAGTGAGCCTAGAAGGCACACCTGAGTGTTTTTCCATGTTCAGCATACGTGAGTTGTCCTTGTGGTCTCAGATTTCTTCAGTTAGTTGGCCTGAATAGGCAAAACCAATAAACAAAAAATACAAGAAACAAAGAAAAGACAAAAACAAGTAGAGAGCTGAAAGCTTTCTTACACAATGAAACATTTGCAAGAAACTCAAATGTATCCACAGGGGTAGTGGGAGAAGTTTTGTTCTATAACCTATATGGAAAAAAATTAAACCTGGCATGCTAAATCAATTTGTCAGTCATTTCTTGTTTATTAACTTTAATGCATAACACACTTGTAAATTGATCTTATTAATTCAATGCCCTAAATTATTAGGAATACATTAAAAACTAGTTATTAAATAAGCATTTGTGGGTAAACATATGAAGGAGCACTATTTGAAGAGTGTTACCTAAGGATTTTATGGAGAGATGTTCATTTCATTAGAATATAAAAATTTAGAGATATGGAATAAAACAACCCCAAGAGGTGAAAGAGATTTTTAAACAGCATAACTAACAGACGTATTATCAGAAATTATTTAAAGTAAGATCGAATTGGGGTTTTAATGTCATTTGAGTGGATTTATTTTCACTTTCCAATTTGAAGTATTTCCCTTGGTGGCTAAGACAGAAGCAAACTACAACATTTGCATAGTTCAACTTTTTCTTAATTTATTCTCATTTTCTTTTTTATTTCTCTGCCTCTGAATCTTCATTTGCCTCTGTATATATTTCTTTTTCTTGAGATATACCACAACATAAGATATATAAAATTAAATGATTAGGCAGTTATCTTGAGACCAATGATTATTTTTCCAATTATTTTAAATGCCACTTTATAATTTACTAAAATGCTGAATATTTTGTAAACATTTATAGATAGCATATTTTGATGCCAGTATCATAGCATGTTGAGTATTGTGACATCAATTTTAATATATTTAATTTATATGTATTTTAAAATATGAGGTAATAGTCTAGTTCAAAAACTTTGGAAATTTTTACATATATATTATTCTTCATGAAATTTAGGTTTTATTTCATTAATTTGAAAAAGCTTTTACTGACATGTAAAGATATTATTTAGTAGATCAAGTTAAACATAAATGTATCTATAGTATTCTTACTATCTTAGAAACAACATTATTTTTTCAAATATTATTTTATAATCCTGGATATAGTGTAATTTTCTTCACATATGTAGAAAAAATTAAATAAAAATATACTGTGAATATTATACATCATAGAATATAGTATATAATTGTATGCTGTTCAAAGAAATATATATCATATTGACATAATAAATTATCAGTTTGCATAAAATTTCCCCATAGCTTCTAAGTTATACCCTGGAAAGATAATGATTTTGATAACTGCATATTTTTGACTGCTTTATCACATTACTAAACATTTTTATCATTTCAAAAAATTTTCAGTGATTTTATTAAGCTTCCCAAATGAGCAGTAATGGTTATATTATCATCTTCTTTTCCTCTTTTTACTTTTTTGTGTCTAATCATAGATCTTCCACTAGAATGCAAAATAATAGTACATATATTTTTCTTTTTTCTCTGATTTCATGTCTCCCCTATTCAATGAATCTAGTCATTTAGAAAATTTATTCATATTAAGAGGACATTTTCTTATTGCTATATTTGGTATGGATATTGAAGTTTATTAAATATTTTTCTAGCTTCTAAATATTATCCTGAAAACTTATTTTTCTTTTCTGAAGTTTGAATGTAAAGAACTATAATAATATATTTCCTAATATTCAGTCTTTCATTTTTTGTAATAAGCCCTAATTGATCTTGCAACACCATTCTAACATTGAATTTACTAATATTTTCTTTATGAAATTTGCATCTCTAGATACAATATTGACATTAGATACATTTTAACTTAGTAAAATGATTTGTGCATTTTATTTTTAATTTTCCAGGCTCTTAAGCAGTGTAAAAGGCAAATAAATTATATGGTCTTCAAAGACGTTAAAAAGAAACTTGCCTCAATATTATCTAGTATTGTCTTTTTACTTTGTTTTCAATTAGTTGATCTAGTCATTTTGTTTTTGATAACTCTTTCTTGAATCAATGTTAATAATTGATATTTTTCTATACAATTCTTAATTGTATCCATATTTTCAAATTTATTACATATAACTGAATATGATCACTTAAATTTTTTCTATCTTTGCTTCATTGGTAAACTATTAATTTTTTTACTATTCAGTGTTTTATTTTCCCAATTAAAAATATAGTAGCCTCTTTTGTAGTTTTATCTATCTATTCAAAGAACTAGCTCCTGGATTGAGTGTCAAGTCTTCTCTTTGTTCTGGTGAAAAAATCATTAATAATAAAATATTTAATTTGCTTAATTAAATTAATTTGCCTTTAAGTTTATTATTTTATGTTCCCAGGTCTTGTATGATAATGATCAATAGGATGAATTGTCTTTTATTGCACTGATGCATTCTGCCAATACATAGACTTAAAGGTTCTTTCAAACCACAAAATCCTTGCCATTTACCATTTGGTTTTCCATTGAACAAAAACTTATCAGTATCTTGGTGTTCCATTTCTTACCTCCATTATTTTCTCACTGCAGTTTTTACCTTCTTAAAAATTTATTTTCATCATTTATTTTATGAGGAAGAAGAGATAAAACTGTCTTTACAGTCTGTAATCCTGTACTGGAGTTTTATATAAACACCACTCCATTTTTTCCTACATTTTATGATTATTTTTTCTTAATCATCTTGTTTCAAACTGAAATTAAAAAGTGATTTTTGATTTCTTATCTACCATTTACAAGATTTTGTTCAAAGTTTTATCCTTTTGATATTAATTTAAATTTTACAGACATTTCCTGTGATTGATGTTTCTTTTTCACCTTATATTTATTTTTATTCTCTTTTTACATTTCAGCTTTTCATAGTGCTCACTGTTTAAATAAATGAATAATGAAGAACAGGCCCATTACTGGCTTTCTTTGTTTGACTTATTCATATTTGGTGTGTTTCTTTTTAATCAAGTTCTTTTAGATATAATTTACACTACATTAAAGGCACACATTTGAAAAGTAGAAACCAAATATACCAAAATTTCTGGGATGCAGCAAAAGCAGTACTAATAAGGAAATTTATAGTCATAAACGACTACCTTAGGGAAAAAGAAAGGTCTCAAATAAACCACCTAAATTTACACCTCTAGGAACAAGAGAAATAACAAACTAAGCCTAAAGTTAGCAGAAGGAAGGAAACAATAAAGATTAGGGGAAAAATGAGTGAAATAGAGACTAGAAAAAGTCAATGAAACTAAGAGGTTTTTTTTTTTTTCATAAGCAAAATTGACAAGACCTTTGGCTAGACTAAGTTTGATGAATTTTGTCAAATGTATATCAACATATAACCACCCCCATTCAAGATACAGAACCTTTCCACATTTCCATCAACCAAAAAAGTTCCAAATATGACTTTCAATCTATTCCCAATCCCCTCAGCCACCTAAATTCACTACTGGCTCCAGGCAACAACTGATTACTTTCTATGACTGTTTACTAGTTTATCTTGCTGTAGGACATAATATAAATAGAATAATATACTCTTTTGTAACAATTATTTTCACTTATTTTAGTGTTTTTGAGTTCTACCCCTGTTGCTCTATGTATCTGTAATGTGTTACTTTATTGTGGAATAATCTATTGTCTGGATACATGACAATTTGTTTATTCATTCACCTATAAATGGACATTTGTTTTTGTTACCAGGTTTGATATTATGAATAAATTTTCTAAGAAAATTTACAAACAAGTCTTTTGGTTGGACAAATATTTTCATTTGGGGGTAAATATGTAGGAGAAAAATTGCCGACTTATGTGGTAAATGCATGTTTAACTCCATATGAAACTGCCAAACTGTTTTCTAAATTGGTTAATTTTACAATTTCATAAATACAGCAATATATAAAAATTCTAGTTGCTCTGATTTCTCACCAACATTTGTCATGCCAAGCTTTTTTTTAAATGTTAGCCACTATAATGGTGTCTCATTGCACTTTAATTTGAAATAACAAAATGAGTAATGATATAAAGCACCTTGTCATGATTTCCATATGTCTCATTTGTTAAGTATCCCTCCGATACTTCAGCCCATTTTTTAAAAATTGTTTGTTTGTTTTCTTATTATTGAGTTCTCAATGTTCTTATATATCCTGGTTTCAAGTATTTTGACAGATATATGTATTATGAATATTTTTCTACTCTGTGACATGTATTTATATTTATAACTGTGTTTTAATGAGCAAATTTTATTTTAATGAATTTCAACGTATCATTTCCTTTTGCTTTTGTTTTCTTCCAGTATTTTTTATATTTAGGGCTATTATCCATTTTGAGTTAATTTTTGTTTATGGTATGTGCTAAGGGTCAATTTTCATATTTTAATATGAATATTCAGTTTCTTTTTTTAATGAATGTATTATTTTTCTGATTGAATTGCCATAATGCCATAGTTCAAAAACAAATGTACAGAGTTTGGGTCAAATGGAGGAATAGGAAGACCTGGGGTTCACCTCTCCCCACAAGTACATCAAGAATACATCTACAAGTGGAACAATTTGCACACCGCACCTGCTGAACACTAACAGAGGACCTCAGACACTTAAAAGGATAAGAAAAGATGCTTGCATAACTGGATAGGACAAAAGAGACAAAAGGAAGAAAAAGAAAAGAGGAAACGAGATGGGACCCACAACGCTGGGGGGGAACTGAAGGAAAGGAGAGGTTACTGCACCCAGTGAAGCCCCCTCACTGGTGGCAAGATCAACAGGAATAGAAAGGGAGCTCTGGGGACTATCAGAGGAAAGTGCAGCAGCTGGTCTGTGGCAGGCAAGACAGAGTGAGACTTACATAGATGGTATGTGCCACAGCTCTGTGCACCCCAGCCTGAGATGGGTGTCTGCCAGTGATGGCAGGGGCATGGTGCTGAATCATGGGGTTTAGAGAGCAGACCCAAGGGGAGGACTGCTGTTTGCTGTACAGAGACAGCCTGAGGGAATGGGAGTGAGTAGCTCTACAGCCAGGAATGCCCCTGGAGGAAGCACAGACGGCCATGGAAGTGAGGCACGATTGTTGAGTGGAATGTGAAGGGTGGGGCGGCCATTATGACCTCTCTCCCCACACACCAGTCCCTGACTCTGCAGGCACTGGGAGGGACTCCTGCCTGAGAAAGTGTGTGCATGCCCCAGTTGCTGCCTTGTCCCCTTCAGCTTGGATGAATGTGTGCCCTCCATTTGGTCACCACCTCCTGCCAGCCCCTGCCTCTGTGGGCTCTAGAGGGGGCTCCCACTGGAGGAAGTGTGTACTCCCCAGTCATTGCCACCTTATCCCTCTCCCACCTAACTGAGCAAGCATGGCCTACTCAGTTGCTGCCTTTGTCCCCTCTTACCTGGATGGGGAGCAGATGCCTGAGGATGGCCCACATACAGAGTTGGGGCCAAAACCAAAGATGAGCCCCAGGGGTTGTGTGACTAAGGACAAAGAACTGAAATCTCTCCATGCAGCTGCACAAGCCACAGATTAAACTCCTGTGATTAGCTTGGGAAATCCAGCACCTGAGGAATATCTGAATGGACAATGATGCTCTCACAATCCAGAAGTGTCTAGCTTAAGCAGCTGTGGACTTTGTGGGCATGTACACATGGGTGTTTGGCCAGGTCAGAGTCTGAGACACCTCCACAGTGCCCACAGTGGGTCCAGAGACCTACCTAGAAGTCTTGGAGGGCCTTCTGGGGAGGTGGGGGTTAGGTGTGGCTCACCATGGGTGCAAGGACACTGATAGTGGAGGCCCCAGAGAATTTTGTTGTTGCTCTTGTTGTCATTGTTGTTCTATTTATTTATTTTATTTAGTTTTATTTTAATTTTTAATATATTTTTTACTTCTCTCTATGTTATTTTGTTTGTTTTATTTTAATCTTTTTTTTTGTATTTTTGTTGTTGTTGTTTGTATTTCTTTGCTTTTTTTTGTTTTTTGTGGGGTTTTTTTTGGCTTTTGGTTTTTGTTTTTGTTTGTTTTGTTTTTTTTGTTTGTTTTGGTTCTTGGGTTTTTTTTTGGTTGTTTCCTTTGTTTTCTTTATTTGTTTGGTTTTGTTTTTATTGTCTGTTTTGGTTTTTGTTTGGTTGTTTTCTTATTTTTTATTTTTTTGGCCACACCATCTGGCTTGCAGGCTTGTGGGGTCTTGGTTCCCTGGCCAGGGGTTGAACCTGAGGGCCCACAGTGGAAGTGCCACATCCTGACCCCTGGACCACCAGGGAATTCCAAGCCTCAGGGAATATTAATTGGCATGATCCCTCCCAGAGGTCCCTAGCTCAGCATTAAGACCCGGCCCCACCCAACAGCCTGCAAGCTCCAGTGCTGGAACACCTCAGGCCAAACAACTAGCAAGACATGAACACAGCCCCACCCATCAGCAGACAGGCTGGCTAAAGTCATACTAAGCACACAGATAAACCAAAACACACTCGTTGACACAGACCTGCCCACCAGAGGGACAAGACCCAGCTCCACCCACCAGAGGGCAGGCACCAGTCCCTCCCACCAGAAAGCCTACACAAGCCCCTGGACCAAACTCACCTACCAGGGAGCAGAAACCAGAAGCAAGAGGAACTACAACACTACAGCCTGCAGAGAGGAGACCATAAACACAGTAAGTTAGACAAAATGAGATAAAAGACAAATATGTGGCAGAAGAAGGAGCAAGGTAAAAACTACAAGAACAACTAAATGAAGAGGATATAGAAAGTCTACCTGAAGAAAACTTCAGAATAATGACAGTAAAGATGATTCAAGATCTCAAAAAAAGAATGGAGGCATGGATCAAGAAGATACAAGAAATGTTTAACAGGACCTAGAAGAACTAAAGAACAAACAGTGATGAACAGTACAGTAACTGAAATTTAAAAATACACTAGAAGGAATCAATAGCAGAATAACTGAGGCAGAAGAACAGATAAATGAGCTGGAAGATAGAATGGTGGAAATCTCTGTCACAGAAGAGAATAAAGAAAAAAGAATGAAAAGAAATGATGACAGTCTCAGAGACCTATGGAATGACATTAAACACACCAACATTCCCATTATAGGGGTCCCAGAAGAAGAAGAGGAAGAGAAAGAGACAGAGAAAATCTTTGAAGAGATTTTCGTCAAAATCTTCCCTAAAGGAAATAGTCACCCAAGTCCAGGAAAAACAGAGATTCCCATACAGGATATACCCAAGGAGAAACACGCTGAGACACATATTAATCAAACTAACAAAAATTAAACACAAAGAAAAATATTATAAGCAGCAAGTGAAAAGCAACAATTAAAATACAAGGGAACTCACAAAAGGTTATCAGTTGATTTTTCAGCAGAAACCCCACAGGCCAGAAGGGAGTGACATGATATATGCATGATATATTTTAAGTGATGTGAGGGAAAATCTTACAACCATGAATAATCTACACAGGAAGGCTCTCATTCAGATTTGACAAAGAAATAAAAAGATTTACAGACAAGCAAAAGCTAAGAGAAATCAGTGCCACCAAACCAGCTTTAAAACAAATGCTGAAGCAACTTCTCTAGGCAGGAAGCACAAGAGAAGAGAACAAAAGAAGAAGGGAAGAAAAAAAACCAAAACAGAAAACAATTAAGAAAATGGCAATAGGAACATACATATTGATAATTAAGTTAAATGCTCCAACAAAAACACACAGCCTGCCTGAATGGATATAAACACAAGACCCATACATATGCTGTCTACAAGAGACCCACTTAAGACCTAGGGACACATACAGACTGAAAGTGAGGAGATGGAAAAAGATGTTCCATGCAAATGGAAACCAAAAGACAGCTGGAGTAGGAATACTCATATCAGACAAAATAGACTTTAAAATAAATACTCTTAAAAGAGACAAGGAAGGACACTACATAATGATCAAGGGATCAATCCAAGAAGAAGATATAACAATTGTAAATATATGTACCCAACGTCCGAGCACCTCAGTATGTAAGGCAAACGTTAACAGTAATAAAAGGGGAAATCAACAGCAACATAAGAATAGTGGGCGATTTTAACACCCCATTTACACCAATGGACAGATCATTCAGAGAGAAAATTAATAAGGAAACACAAGCCTTAAATGACACATTAGACCAGATGGACTTAACTGATATTAATAGGATATTACACCCAAAAGCAGCAGAATACACTTTCTTCTCAAGTGCATAGTGAACATTCTCCTGGATAGATCATATCTTGTGTCACAAATCAAGCCTTGGTAAATTTAAGGAAATTGAAATCATGTCAAGCATCTTTTCTGACCACAATACTATGAGATTAGAAATCAATTGTAGGGAAAAATCTGTAAAAAACACAAACACATGAAGGCTAAACAATATGTTACTAAATAATAAATGGATCACTGAAGAAATCAAAGAGAAAATCAAAATATATCTAAAGACAAATGAAAACATAATGATCCAAAACCTATGGGATGCAGCAAAAGCAGTTCTAAAAGGAAAGTTTATATAAATACAATCCTACCCCAAGAAAAAAGAAAAATCTCAAATAAAAAACCTATCCTTACACCTAAAGCAATAAAAAAGAAGAACAAACAAAACCCAAAGTTAGTAGAAGGAAAGAAATCATAAAGATCAGAGCAGAAAAAATGAAATAGAGACAAAGAAAACAATAGCAAAGATCAACGCAACTAAAAGCTGGCTCTTTGAAAAGATAAACAAAATTGATAAATCTTTAGCCAGACTTATCAAGAAAAAAAGGGAGAGGGCTCAAATCAATAAAATCAGAAATGAAAAGGAAGTTACAATGGGCACTACAGAAATACAAATGACCATAAGAGATTACTACAAGCAACTATACGCCAATAAAATGGATAACCTAGAAGAAATGAACAAATTCTTGGAAAGATACAACCTACCAAGACTGAACCAGGAAGAAATAGAAAATATGAACAGACTAATCACAAGTACTGAAATTAAAACTAATTAAAAAGCTTCAACAAACAAAAGTCTAAGACCAGATAGCTTCACAGGTGAATTCTATCATATATTTAGAGAAGAGCTAACACCCACCCTTCTCAAACTCTTCTAAAAAATTGCAGAGGAAGGGAGACTCCTAAGTTCATCCTATGAGGCCACCATAACCCTGACACTAAAACCTGACAAAGATATCACTAAAAAAGAAATTTACTGACCAATATCACTGGTGAACAAAGATGCAAAAATCCTCAATAAAATATGAGCAAACCAAATCCAACAACACTTTAAAAGGTTCATACCTTATGATCAAGTAGGATTTATCCCAGGGATGCAAGGATTTTTCAACATATGCAAGTCAATCATATACTGACTTATATATATATCACACAGTACATTGACATATATTGTATGATAAACCCACATCAACAAATTGAAGAATAAAAACCATACGATCATCTCAATAGATGCAGAAAAATCTTTTGACAAAATTCAACACCAAGTTATTATAAAAACTCTCCAGAAAGCAGGTCACAGCAAAGTTCATTTTCAGTGGTGAAAAACTGAAAGAATTTCCTCTAAGATCAGGAACAAGACAAGGATGTTCACTGTTACCACTTTTATTGAACATAGATTTGGAAGTTCTAGCCGTGGCAATCAGAGAAGAAAAAGAAATAAAAGGAATCCAAATTGGAAAAGAAGAACTAAAACTGTCACTGTTTGCAGATGGCATGACACTATACATAGAATATCCTAAAGATGCTACCAGAAAAATGCTAGAGCTCATTAATAAATTTGGTAAAGTTGCAGGATACAAAATTGATACACAGAAATATCTTGCATTCCAATACACTAACAACAGAATGTCAGAAAGAGAAATAGAGGAAACAATCCAATTTACCATTGCATCAAAAGAATAAAACACCTAGGAATAAACCTACCTAAGGAGGCAAAAGACCTATACTCAGAAAACTATAAGGTACGATGAAATAAATAAAAGATGACAGAAAAAAGATGGAGAGATATATCATGTTCTTGGATTGGAAGAATCAGTATTGTGAAAATGACTATACTACCCAAGATTCAATTCAATCTCTATCAAGTTACCAATGGCATTTTTCACAGAATTAGAACAAAAATTTTACACTTTGTATGGAAACACAAAAGACTGTAAATAGCCAAAGCAATCTTGAGAAAGAAAAATGAAGCTGGAGGAATCAGGCTCCCTGACTTCAGACTATAATACAAAGCTACAGTCCTCAAAACAGTATCATACTGGCACAAAAACAAAAATATAGACCAATGGAACAGGATAGAAAATTCCGAGATAAACCCATGCACCTACAGTAACCTAATCTATGACAATGGATGCAAAAATATACAATGGAGAAAAGAAAGTCTCTCAATAAGTGGTGCTGGAAAAACTGGGCAGCTACATGTAAAAGAATAAAGTTAGAACACACCTTAACACCATACACAAAAATATACTCAAAATGAATTAAAGACCTAAATGTAGGGCTGGATACTATAAAACTCTGTGAGGAAAACATACACAGAACACTCTTTGACATAAATCGCAGCAAAATGTTTTTCGATCCACTTTCTAGAGTAAAGAAAATAAAAATAAAAATAAAAATAAATGGGACCTAATTAAACTTAAAAGCTTTTGCACAGCTAAGGAAACCATAAACAAAACAATAAACAGCCCTCAGAATGGGAGAAAGTATTTGCCAACCAAGCAACTGATAAGGGATTAATCTCCAAAATATACAAACAGCTCATGCAGCTGAATATCAAAAAACAAACAATCCACTCAAAAAAGGGGCAGATAATCTAAATAGAAGATTATGTCTTAAAGAAGACATACGGATGGTTTAACAGCACATGAAAAGGTGCTCAACATCACTAAATATTATAGAAATGCAAATCAAAACTATAATGTGGTATCACCTCACAAGTGTCAGAATTGCTATCATCAAAAAATCTACAAACGATAAATGCTGTAGAGGGTGTGTAGAAAAGGGAACCCTCCTACACTGTTGTTGGGAATTTATACTGGTAGAGCCACTCTTGTTATCAGTATGGAGGTTCCTTAAAAAAACAAAAGTAGAGGTACCATTTAATCCAGCAATCCCACTCCTGGACATATATCTGGAGAACACTGTAATTCGAAAAGATACATGCACCACAGTGTTCACTGAAACACTATTTATAGTAGCCAGGACATGCAAGCAACCTAAATGTCCATCAACAGAGGAATGGATAAAGAAGATGTGGTACATATATAAAGTGGAATATTAGTTATAAAAAAGAACGAAATAATGCCATTTGCAGCAACATGGATGGACATAGAGAATGTCATACCTAGTGAAGTAAGTCAGACAGAGAAAGACACATATCATATCGATTATATGTGTAATCTAAAAAAAGCTACAAATGAACTTATCTACAAAACAGAAATAAAGTTACAGAAGTAGAAAATAAACTTATGTTTACCAGTGGTCAGGGGTGGAAAGGGATAAATTTGGAGATTGGGATTGACATATACACAGTACTATATATAAAATACATAACTAATGAGGACCTACTGTATAGCACAGAAAACTCTACTCAAAACTCTGTAATGACATATGTGGGAAAAGAATCTTAAAAAGAGTGGATATATGTATACATATAACAGATTCACTTTGCTGTACACCTGAAAATAACACAACATTGTAAATCAACTATACCACAATAAAAATTTTTTAACAAAAGAAATAAAAAAAATAAAGTACTTGCATCAATAACTTAAAAAAAAGAAACAAATATATAGGTGTTAATCAATTATTTTGTTCCACTGACTTATATGTGCATTCCTATAGAAATATAATATTTTTAAATTTCTGTAACTTTATACTGTCTTGAACTTTCTGTTATTCTGTATATACTCATTATTTATTTTTAAAATATAATATAAAATATAATATAATTATACATGTATTACATATTATTTTTCTTAGAGCAATTGTCATTTCTTAAACATCCATTTTGTTCTTATAATTTTATTTCCTCTGTTAAGTTTTCTTTTTCCTCATTGAAAGCATATTTTCCTTTAATGATATGAACTTATTTTATAATAGTTAATTTATAGTGTTTGCTAAATCCAAGTTCTGTATTACTTCAAGGTCGATTTTTATTTACTGACTTTTTTGTATATCTAGTAATTTTTTCTTTGTATAATGGACAATGAAGATATTATGTTGTAAAGTTTTGGATTCTGTTATCCTCCTCTGAAGAATGTTGAATTTGTAGTAGGCAGTATAATTACTCAGTCATTACCTTGTACTACTATAGGCTTGTTTTGATGAATTATTAGGGCAGCTCTCTGGAAAACATAAAATGTTTCCCTCTAGCTGGATGGTAATCAAACTCCAAACTATGTCTTTCTTGCATATCTTGTAAAGGTTTAATTTTGGACTTTGTTAGAGTGGCTCTGGAGTAAGTCCTAATCTAGGGTGCAGTGCTTGCTTCTTATAGAATTTTCTGGTGTCTCAACTGGAGGTCTGTGTGCTAATCAGGTACTAGAAATTTCTCCCACACTGTTTAAAAATAGGATACCCCCTTCCCAGAATCACTAGACCTCTAGTATCTCTATTCTGCTCTCAACTTCTATTCTTTGGTCACTCTCTTAGGCATTCTCATTCTGTACATGTTCCTGCCTTCCCTCAACTAAAGACTCACATGAGACCCAAAGAGGCTTCAGGAGATAACCTTACTCAATTCTCCCTTCTCTGCTGCATTGCAGATACGAACTGCTTCAGCTTCTCCTCAAATATATCTGTGCCTCCTCGTCTCAGCATACTACTGTGTTCTGACTGGATTCTAGCTCATTATGCTGTAGTCAATTATCTTTCTCTAAGCAAAGAAAGACCTGGAACAATTTGGGGACTTATTCTTGAGTTTTCTATCTCTCAGGATTTTCAATCTTACTTTTTTTCCTGTTTGTGATTTTGACTTTTCTCCTCTGGTACCCAGTTTTCCAATGTACAAAATGAAAGCTTTAATCCTGATTGATGTCTAAATTCTTTCCCATTTCTAGTCTTCCATGAGTCTGGAATATATGAGTGACTTTGTTTGCAATGTAACTTTTGTTTCCCATGTCTAGCAGTCCCTACAGTGTTTGAAAGAAACATTAAAATATATTTATGATAAACTATACACAAACGTATATAATCAAATTTCATCAATTTAAAAATATGCTGCAATTTCTTGAAATCTGTGTCTAAAACTAATATTGAAGAGTAAGCTACATTAAAGATTTATAAATCATGTCTGTAAGTAATATCCTTCAGCATTTCAGGCAAGTTCAAAAAACATTACAACTAAGAGGTTGAAGAATCTACTTCTCCAATTACTTGAGTACACTTGGAAAGAAATAGAAAAATCTCCTTATAATCATAGCAATTCAGCCTCTTTTACCCAAGAGTATAATTATCAGAGATGTTTTTGCACCTGGATTCACACTTAATATTGGACCACCATGGAAAAAACACTATCTAAATTATTCAAATTAATGAAGTAACTATGTCAAAAAGCACCTTATAGAGAATTTTTTCATTTCTTATTACATGTCAAAAAACATTTGAAAAAAGTTAGTCTTTCTCAAATAGTATACCTTTTTTATTAAAGTATAAGTAACTTACAGTAATATTTTAGTTTCAGGTGTACAACATAGTGATTCAATATTTTTATATCTTACAAAATGATCACGAGGATAAGCCAAGTTATCATCTGTCACCATACAAAATTATACCATATTATTCACTATATATTGTATGTTGTACATTACATCCCATGACTTATGATTTATTTTATAACTGGAAGTTTGTACCTCTTAAACTCTCTCACTAATCCGCTCATCCCCCCACTCCCCTACCTCTGGCAATTGCAAGATTATTCTCTGTATCTATGAGTCTGTTTCTGTTATGTTATGTTTCCTTCTTTTGTTTTTTAGATTCCACATATAAGTAAAATTTTATGGAATTTGTCTTTCTCTGACTTATTTCACTTAGGATATACCCTCTATGTTCATCCATGTTTTCAGCAATGGCAAGCTTTCACTCTTTTTGTGGCTACTATTCCATTTTATATGCATACCAATTCTTCTTTATCCATTAATCTATTGATTGACACTTAGATTGCTTCCATATTTTGACCATTATTGATAATGTTGCAATGAACATTTGGGTGCATATATCTTTTCAAAGTAGTATTTTTGCTTTCTTCAGAAAAACACCCAGAAATGGAATTGCTGATCATATGGTAGTTCTATTTTAAATTTTTTGAGGATTCTTTATACTGTTTTCCATAGTGGCTACACCAATTTACATTCCCTCTAATAGTACACAAGGGTTTCCTTTTCTCCGCATTGTCACCAACTCTTGTTTTTTGTTGTCTTGTTGATGATAGCCATTATGTATGGTGTGAGTTGGTATCTCATTGTGGTTTTGACTTGCATTTCCCTGATGATTAATGATGTTGAGCATCTTTTCATGTGTCTGTTGGCCATCTGTATGTCTTCTTTGGAAAAAAGGTATATGCAGGTGGTCTGCCCATTTTTTTAAATTTGGTTGTCTGTTTCTCAGATGTTGAGTTGTATGATTTATTTGTATATTTTAACTCTTTACAGGATGTATTGCTTGCAAATATTGTCTGGCATTCAGTAGGTGGCCTTTTTGTTTTGTTGGTACTTTTTTTTTTTTTTTTTTTACTTTGATGTGGTCCCATTTGTTCATTTGTGCTTTTGTTGCCCTTACCTGAGGAGACATATCTAAAAAATATATTTCTAAGACTGATATCAAAGAGTTTATCCCCTATGTTTTCTTCTAGGAGTTCTATGGTTTTAGGTCTTACACTTAAGTCTTTAATCCATTTTGAGTTTATTTTTGTATATGGTGTGAGAAAGTAATAAAATTTGATTCTTTTGCATGTAGCCGCCCAGTTTTCCCCACAAAATTTCTTGCAGATGCAGTTTATTCATTGTATATTCTTGCCATTGATAAATTGATAAATTGACCATATATATTTATATATATACAGAGAGAGAGAGAGAGATCTGGTCTAATATGTCATTAAAGGCTGATAGCCTATGGGTGTTTTCTTGTATGTAACTTATTTTCACCTTGCTGCTTTTAATATTTTCTCTTTATCTTTGCCATTTTAATTATAATATGTAACATGTCTTGGTGTGGTCCTGTTTGGGTTGTTCTTTTTTGGGATTCTCTGGACCTGGAGGTCTGTTTCCTCTCCCAGGTTAGTTAAGTTTACAACTTTATGTCTTCAAATATGTTTTTTGCCCCTTTTCTCTCTCTTCTTCTGAGAACCCTATACTGTAAATGTTAGTATGCTTGAAGTTGTCCCAGAGATCTTTTAAACTTCTCATTTTCTTTTAGTCCTTTTTTTTTCCTGTTCAGATTGAGTGATTTCCACTACTCTGTTTTCCAGGTCACTAATCCATTCCTGTATATCATCTAATCTACTGTTTATTTCTTCTAGAGTATTTTTTACATCAATTATTGTATACTTCACCTCTGCTTAGTTCTACTTTATATTTTCTAACTCCTTGTTAAAATTTCTAATTTCTTACTCTGTTCATTCAGTCTTCTCCCAAGTATTTTCAGCAACTTTATGATCATTACCTTCAACTCATTAACTGCTAGAGTGCTTATATCCACTTCACATAGTTTTTCTTGGGTTTTATCTTTTTTCTTCATTTGGAACATATTTCTCTGTCACTTCACTTTTCTTAATTTTCTTTTTTTTTTTTTATTCTATGTGTTTTGTAGGCTGGTTACTTTTTCTGATCTTGAAGAAGTGGTCTTATGTAGGAAGTGTCCTAGGGGACCCAGCAGCACACTCCCCACTAGTCAACAGAGCTATATGCTTTAAGGGTGCCCTCTATGTATCTATGTGGGTCCTTCCAGTGTGGCAGACTGACTACTGTTGGCATGCTGGTAGGCTGTGAGGCTGCTGGTATGGTTGGTTGCCAGGCCTTGCCTCGTGTGGATGTTGCTAGCTACTGGTGGGTGGGACCAAGTCATGCATGGCTGGTTGCATGGAAGGGGAGTCCTGGTCCTGGTGCTTGCCCACAGGTGGCAGGACCAGGTTATGAGGCAACTGGTTATATGCTCCAAGTGGTCCTAAAGCTGGTGTTAGTGTCCTGGTGGGTAGGACCAATTCTTGACACAGCTGGCTACTATGTCTGGGGTAACCTAGATCTGATGACAGCCTGCTTCTTTGTGAGACTGGATCCTGACATGGCTATCTGAGGGGCAAAAGATTTTCTGAAGCTGATGTAGGCCCACTTTTGGGCAAGGCTAGGATCCAGGGCATCCCAAGGTCTTGCTGACCTGCTGGTGAATGGGTCAGGTGTTTACACAGCTGGCTGTGGGGCCCTGCTTGTCCTGGGACTGTTGCTGCCTCATTGGTGGGCAAGGCTGGTTCCCTGGGGGTTGATAGACCCTGATCCTGGGGTCTCTAGTTGCATGGCCCTAGGGTTGCCACAATTAATGTCTGCCCAAATGTGGGTAGGGCTAGGACCTAATGGATCCCAGGGAGGGTGCCCACCTAATGGTGGGTGAGGTTAAGTTCCAGGGCTAGTGTCAGTCTGCTGGAAGGTAGGGCTGTATCTGGCAGCTAGTTGCAGGACCCCTGTGGGTACTGGAGCTGGTGCTGGTGCACTGTTGGGCAGGGCCAGGTCCTACATCTGCTGATGGGTGAGACTGTGTCCCAGGGCAGTCAGGGGCTCTGTGGATCCAAGGCAGATGGCCTGCTTGTGGCTAGAGCTGGGTCCTGACACTAGAGAGAGGATGAAAACGGCACTTACCAGTACCAGTGTCTTTGTGGTGGGTCATGTTCCCCCCAATACTGATGCCAGTGCCAATGTCCCCAGGGTGTGTTTCAATTGCCTCCTGCTTCTCCCAAAGGCTCTCCAAGATCAGCAAGTGGGTCTGACCCAGGCTTCATTCAAATTACTGCTTCTGCCCTCTGTCTCAGATTGCTGATATATTGTGTTTGCCCTTTAAGAGTGGAGTCTCTATTTTCCACAGCCCTCTTGCTATCCTAAAAGTAAGCCCTGCTGCTGTTCAAAGCCAAACATTCTGGAGGTTTGTCTTCCTGGTATAGGACCCCTGAGCTGGGGAAACCAACTTGGGACCTGGACCCCTTGCTTGTTTGGGTGGACTCTGCAATTGTAATCATCCTGTCATTTGTGGGCCACCTACCTGGGGCTAGGGTTAGGGGTCTTGGCAATACCACATCTCCACCTCTCCTCTCTGTCTTGTTGTGGTTACTTCTTTATATCTTAGCTGTAGAAGATTTTTCTGCTAGTCTTCAGGTCTCTTTCATGGACACTTGCTCTGTAAATAGTTACATTTTGGTGTGCCCATGGGGGAGGTGAACTCAGGTCTTCCTACTCTACCATCTTGGTCACTTCCCCCTCAACTTCATTCCTTTTATCAACATTCAACAGCTTTTTCAGTACAGGTCTTTTATCTCCTTACATATATTGATTCATTTTAGATAAAGTTTTAAATGGGATTATTTTCTTAATTTATCTTTCTAATAGTTCATTGCTGGTGTATACAAATGCAACTGATTTCTGTATAAATTTTTTATATTTTTATTTTATTTATTTATTTTCTTTCTTTCTTTCTTTCTTTCTTTTTTTTTTGGCTGCATTGAGTCTTAGTTACAGCACATGGGATCTTCATTGAGGCATGAGGGATCTTTCGTTGTGGTGCACGGGCTTCTATTTGTGGCACACAGGGCTCCAGGGTGCATGGGCTATGTAGTTTGCGGCACATGGGCTCTCTTGTTGAGATGTGCAAGCTCAGTATTTGCAGTGTGTGAGTTTAGCTGCCCTGCAGCATGTGGGATCTTAGTTCCCTGACCAGGGATCAAACCCTTGTCCCCTGCATTGGAATGGATTCTTTACCACAGGACCACCAGGGAAGTCCCCCAGTGTATTAATTTTTTATCCTGCAAATTAACAGTTTGTCAGCTCATAATCTTTTTGGAATTCCCTTGAACATATCTAGTGGCTGTTCTCCTGCTGCTCTTAAGATCCTCTCTTTATTTTAATTTTTGCTATTTGAATTATATGCCTTGGTGTTTAACTCTTTGGGTTCATCTTGTTTACTACTCTATGTGCTTCGTGTACTGGATATCTGCTTCCTTTCCTAGGTTAGGGGTGTTTTCAGCTATTATTTCTCTTTTTTTTCTATGTAAATTTTTTAACTTTTATTTTATATTGGAGTATAGTTGATCTACAATGTTGTGTTAGTTTCAGGTGTACAGCAAAGTGGTTTAGTTATACATATATCTATTCTTTTTTAGATTATTTTCCCATATAGATTATTACAGAGTATTGAGTAGAGTTCCCTGTGCTATACAGTAGATTCTTGTTAGCTATCAATTTTATATATAGTCGTGTGTACATGTCAATCCCAATCTCCCAATTTATCCCTCCCCCCACCTTTCTCCTTTGGAACCATATGTTTGTTTTCTAAGTCTGTAAATCTGCTTCTGTTTTGTAAATAACTTCATTTGTATCATTTTTTAGATTCCATATATAAGTGATATCATATGATATTTGTCTTTCTCTGTCTGACTTACTTAGTATGATAATCTCCAGGTCCATCCATGTCACTGGAAATGGCATTATTTCATTCTTTTTAATGGTTGAGTAATATTCCACTGTATATATATACACCACATCTTCTTTATGCATTCATCTGTCTATGGACATTTAGGTTGTTTCCATGGCTTGGCTTGTAAATAGTGCTGCAATAAACATTGAGGTGCATGTATCTTTTCAAAGTATGGTTTTCTCTGGTTATATGACCAGGAGTGAGATTGCTGAACCATATGGTAGCTCTATTTTTCTCTATTTTTAGCTTTTTAAGGAAACTCCATACTGTTCTTGATAGTGGCTGTACCAATTTATAGTTCAACCAACAGTGTACGAAGTTGGTTTTCTCCTTATACTCTCCAGCATTTATTGTTTGTAGTTTTTTTTTGTTTGTTTTTTTTTTGATGATGGCCATTCTGACTGGGGTGAGGTGATACCTCATTGTAGATTTCATTTTCATTTCTCTAATAATTAGTGATATTGAGCATCTTTTATATGCCTCTTGGTGATCTGGATGTCTTCTTTGGAGAGTATCAACTTAAATCTCCTGTCCATTTTTTTACTGGGTTGTTTGATTTTCGATATTGAGCTGCATGAACAGTTTGTATATTTTGGAGATTAAACCCTCATTGCTTTATTAAAAGTTAAGTTGTTTATTTGAGATTTTTCTTGTTTCCTGAGGTAGGATTGTATCACTATAACCTTTCCTCTTAGAACTGATTTTTCTGCATCCTATAGGTTTTGGATCATTGTGTTTTTGTTTTCATTTGCCTCTAGGTATTTTTTGATTTCCTCTTTGATTTGTTCAGTGATCCATTGATTATCTAGTAGCATCATGTTTAGCCTCCATGTGTTTGTGTTGTTTACAGTTATTATTTTTATTGTATTTGATTTCTAATCTTATAAAATTTTAGTCAGAAAAGATACTTGATATGATTTCAATTTTCTTAAATTTATCAAGGCTTGTTTTATGTCCCTGCACATGATCTATCCTGGAGAATGTTCCATATGTACTTGAAAAGAATGTGTATACTACTGCTTTTGATTGGAATGCTCTATAAATATAAATTAAGTCTATCTGGTCTAATGTGTCATTTAAGGCCTGTGTTTCCTTATTGATTTTCTGTCTGGATGATCTGTCCATTGATGAAAGTGGGGTGTTAAAGGTCCCTCACTCTTATTGTGTTACCGTCAATTTCTCCTTTTATAGCTGTTAGCATTTGCCTTATATATCGAGGTGCTTCTATGTTGGGTGCATATATATTTACAATTCTTATATCTACTTCTTGGATTGATCCCTTGATCATTATGTAGTGTCCTTCCATGTAACAGTCTTTATTTTAAAGTCTATTTTATCTGATATGAGTATTGCTACTCCAGCTTTCTTTTGATTTCCATTTGCATGGAATATCTTTTTCCATCCTCTCACTTTCAGTCTGTGTGTGTCCCTATTTCTGAAGCGGGTCTCTTGTAGACAGCATATATGTGGGTCTTGTTTTTGTATCCATTCAGCAAGCCTGTGTCTTTTGCTTGGAGCATTTAATCCATTCACGTTTAAGGTCATTCTCGATATGTGTGTTCCTATTACCATTTTCTTAATTGTTTTGGGTTTGTTTTTGTAGGTCCTTTTCTTCTCTTGTTTTTCCCGCTTAAGGAAGTTCCTTTAGCATTTGTTGTAGAGCTGGTTTGGTGGTGCTGAATTCTTTGAGCTTTTGCTTGTCTGTAAAGCTTTTGATTTCTCCATCAAATCTAAATGAGATCCTTGCCAGGTAGAGTAATCTTGGTTGTAGTTTCTTCCCTTTCATCACTTTAAATATGTCCTGCCACTCCCTTCTGGCTTGCAGAGTTTCTGCTGAGAAATCAGCTGTTAACCTCATGGGAGTTCCCTTGTATGTTATTTGTCATTTTTCCCTTGCTGCTTTCAATAATTTTTCTTTGTCTTTAATTTTTGCCAAGTTGATTACTCTGTATCCCAGCATGTTTCTCCTTGGGTTTATCCTGTATGGGACTCTCTGCACTTCCTGGACTTGGGTGGCTATTTCCTTTCCCATGTTAGGGAAGTTTTCGCCTATAATCTCTTCAAATATTTTCTCAGATCTTTTCTCTCTCTTCTTCTGGGACCCCTATAATGTGAATGTTCTTGCATTTAATGTTGTCCCAGAGATCTCTTAGTCTGTCTTCATTTCTTTTCATTCTTTTTTCTTTATTTTGTTCTGCAGCAGTGAATTCCACCATTCTGTCTTCCAGGTCACTTATCCGTTCTTCTGCCTCAGTTATTCTGCTATTGATTCCTTCTAGTGTGTTTGTCATTTAAGTTATTGTATTGTTCATCTCTGTTTGTTTGTTCTTTAATTCTTCTAGGTCTTTGTTAAACATTTCTTGCATCTTCTCAATCTTTGCCTCCATTCTTTTTCCGAGATCCTGGATCATCTTCACTATCATTATTCTGAATTCTTTTTCTGGAAGGTTGCCTATCTCCACTTCATTTAGCTGTTAAATGAAGCTGTTTAATGTTCCTTCATCTGGTACATAGCTCTCTGCCTTTTCATCTTGTCTATCTTTCTGTGAATGTGGTTTTTGTTCCACAGGCTGCAGGATTGTTGTTCTTCTTGCTTCTGCTGTCTGCCCTCTGATTGTTGAGGCTATCTCAGAGGCTTGTTCAAGTTTCCTGATGGGAGGGACTGGTGGTGGGTAGAGCTGGCTGTTGCTCTGGTGGGCAGAGCTCAGTAAAACTTTCTTCCACTTGTCTGTTGATGGGTGGGTTTGGGTCATATCTCTGCTGGTTGTTCGGTCAGAGGTGATCCAACACTGGAGCCTACTTGGGCTCTTTGGTGGAGTTAATGGCAGACTCTGGGAGGGCTCACGCCAAGGAGTACTTCCCAGATCTTCTGCTGCTAGTGTCCTTGTCCTTACAGTGAGACACAGCCACCCCCTGCCTCTGCAGGAGACCCTCCAACACTAGCAGGTAGGTCTAGTTCAGTCTCCTATGGGGTCACTGTTCCTTCCCCTGGGTCCCGATGCACACACTACTTTGTGTGTGCCCTAGAAGAGTGGAGTCTCTGTTTTCCCCAGTCCTGTCGAAGTCCTGTAATCAAATCTCACTAGCCTTCAGAGGCTGATTCTCTAGGAATTCCTCCTCCAGTTGCTGGACCCCCAGGTTGGGAAGCCTGACGTGGGGCTCAGAACTTTCACTCCAGTGGGTGGACTTCTGTGGTATAAGTGTTCTCCAGTTTGTGAGTCATCCACCTAGCAGTTATGGGCTTTGATTTTATTGTGATTGCACCCCTCCTACCATCTCATTGTGGCTTCTCCTTTGTCTTTGTATGTGGGATATCTTTTTTAGTGAGTTCCAGTGTCTTCCTGTCAATGATTGTTCAGAAGTTAGTTGTGATTCCAGTGCTCTCACAAGAGGAAGTGAGAGCACGTCCTTCTATTCTGCCATCTTGAACTAATCTGTTTCATTGTTAATTCTGTTTTGGGTGTGCTAAATTTGAGATGTCACTTTAACATACAAGGGGAATTCCTATGTAACATGGACAGAAAGAAATGCCAAATGAAAAAAAAAAAAAAAAAAAAACCTTTAATCTTCAGAAAACGAAAAGGATATTCTTCACATCTCAAAAGAATATACTTTAAAATATATTTCCTATAGCATGCTATTGAGGAATGAATATGAGATTTAAAAATATAAGATTTAGGCTCAAATCTTTGAACAAGTTATATAGTGTCTCTGATCCTCAGTGTCCTTATCTATAAAATGGACTCAAAAATAACTTTCTTAAATAATTCACATGGCCTTCCTGAAGACTTGATGAGTTATAAGTATATCAAAGTACTTTGTAAACTCTAAATCAATGTTGCCTAAAAGTTGCTGACAATAAGAACTCCCTGCTGAAGTTTCATTTTGATTTTGGTTTGTTGTTTATTTGTATGTTTGTTTTTAAAACATAGTATGGTCTTTCCAGAAGTGTACTGAGACAGAAACTACAAGAGTAGAGCTTGTTAATCTGTCTTTCCAAAAACTCAAGGTCCGGGCTTCCCTGGTGGCGCAGTGGTTGAGAATCTGCCTGCTAATGCAAGGGACACGGGTTCAAGCCCTGGTCTGGGAAGATCCCACATGCCGCGGAGCAACTAGGCCCGTGAGCCACAGTTACTGAGCCTGCGCGTCTGGAGCCTGTGCTCCGCAACAAGAGAGGCTGCGACAGTGAGAGGCCCACACACCGCGATGAAGAGTTTCCCCCAGTTGCCGCAGCTAGAGGAAGCCCTCGCACAGAAACGAAGACCCAACACAACCAAAATAAATAAATAAATAATAAAATTTAAAAAAAAAACAAAAAAAACTCAAGGTCCCCAGTTTCTACTTTAAGATGTTCTATCTTAAGACTTCTTGCTCCAAATCTATCAAATAAGTATTGCATATTTAAAAAATTTTATTCCCTTATATAAACGGCTCTGTGGATTCAAGTCAGTATCAAATATAACTTGATGCACAAAACTTGGCTTTGTTCAAGATTTTCCAATTGTTAGTTCTATTGGTGTAGTGTAAGCCCTGGCAGTTGGCTTTTTCTTTTGTAATGTAAATGCTGAGGCATCCACTTCAATAAACACATTGCCAGCCACACAACTAGATAAAGAGCTAGGCTACCCAACACCACCTCCTCCTTGCTTTAGAGATCTTGTTTGATTTCGATAACTGACATTTTGGGCCACTTTTTTTTTTTTTTCTCCTCCTGTGCTTTAAATACCTGCTCTTATGTTTTTTGTTTGTTTATTAATTGAATATAGTTGATTTACAGTATAATGTTAGTTTCAGATGTATAGTACAGTAATTCAGTATTTTTACAAATTATATTCCATTAAAAGTTATTACAAGGTAATGACTATAATTCCCTGTGCTATACAACATATCTTTGTTGGTTATCTATTTTATACATAGTAGTTTGTGTCTCTTAATACTACAGGGCTGGTCCAGCCACAACATTTGTTATCCATAGGCTGAGACTGGCACAAAACAATGAAATAACACAACTCTATAACTATTCTAATGCTAAACCTACAGGGTAATTTTGAAGAATATCAAGTTTACCTTTAGAATCAACCATTCTCTTGAGCACCCTTCCTTTTTATTTGCCATCTTACACTCACATATAGGAACCACGGTTGTCTTGTCCAAGTTAAAAGATTGGTTTATACTCATTCACCTCAGTTTTTAACAAATTAATGTAGTATGCCTCTTAAACATCTTAAGTAATGTTAAGTAATATGTCAGCATATTCCAAAGTGGACATTTCAAAGAGGTATTATTGAGACCTAAAGAATGAATAGTACAGACAGAAGCATTTACAGCTGGATGGCTCTTTAATGAAAGGCACTATTTCTGTAGAAATTGTTATGTCAATGTGTTTAGAAAGTATCTCTTTTACGTGCAAGGAAGCTAGATCTCAATCAGTTTGCAAGAAGCTATTGAGGGAACGTGACAGCAGCAGAGACCCCAAGTCAGTCTCTGAAGAAGTCAACTGATTTTTCTACTTCTCATCTGACGAGTGAGGGTGATGATTAAGCAAGTGGGAAAGAACTAGTACTGAAGGAAAAAAAGATCCATATTGACCAAATTATGTCTTTGTTTTAACATTGTTGCTTGAAATTTCTCTATTATCTTTTAGATCCAGATAGTCCTTCCTGAAAAATGTGGATAAATTGAATTGACCAGAGTTGTTAAATGACTAAATGAGATCACAATAAAACTAAGTTATCAGGCTTCCCTGGTGGCACAGTGGTTGGGAGTCTGCCTGCCAATGCAGGGGACACGGGTTCGAGCCCTGGTCTGGGAGGATCCCACATGCCATGGAGCGACTGGGCCCATGAGCCACAACTACGGAGCCTGCGCATCTGGAGCCTGTGCTCTGCAACAAGAGAGGCCACGATAGTGAGAGGCCCATGCACCACGATGAAGAGTGGTCCCCGCTTGCCACAACTGGAGAAAGCCCTCACACAGAAACGAAGACCCAACACAGCCAAAAATAAATAAATGATTAATTAATTTAAAAAAATAAAAGAATTCCTTTAAAAAAAAAAAACTAAGTTATCCTGTGTTGTACAGAATTATAGAACCTTAAAATATTAGAAGAAAATTGATTTCCCCATGTTAAGAGTAAAGCATAGATTGGAACCTTGATATCCTAACTGCCAGCCCTATCACAATGCAGCTCTGTTTCACACTGCCTGTTTATAATTTTTTCAGTGAACATATTTCTATGATAATTAACATGAACAAATTATGAACATGATTTTTTCTTATTTTATAGCAAATCACTTTCAAGCAAAAATCTGGTCTATAGTTCTTGGAATGTCTAGTTTTTTTTTATTTCAGTAGTGAAAAAGCCAACTAGCATGATATTTGCATTTTCTTTTTTCTTTTACTAAAATTTTTATTATATATACCAATAATAGTGAAATACTTCTTACTAGTTTCTTCCCACAAAATATGTCTTCAGAAAGAAGTTATAATGTTTACAACTTTCTCTCTCTGGACAAACATGACTGTAGCTGTGTCTGGCTTTGGGAGTAACTAAACAAACACTGTTGCCCACATACTTCAAAGAGAGGAACAGATAGAGTAAGAAACGTCTTGATATTAATGTGGTATCTGAAAGTTCTTTATTGAATATAAAATATCTTTTCAGTAAGCATTTCGGGAAATAAATTTCTTTCTCTCTCTCTCACTTCCTCTGCACCTATTCATACTAAATTGTGCCTTTCCTCCCCAAAATGCATATGCCGAAGTACTAATCCCCAGTACCTCAGAATATGACCATATTTGGAGATAAGACCTTTAGAGAGATGATTAAGGTAAATGAGTTTATATGGTTATATAATTCAATATAACTAATGTCCTTGCAAGAAGAGATGAGGAAGCAGAATGCACACAATGAAGACCAGGTGAGGACACTGGAAGAAGACAGCCATTCACAAGCCAAGGAGAGAGGCCTTAGAAGAAATCAATCCTGAACACACCTTCATCTTGGACTCCTAGCCTCCAAAATTATGAGAAATATAAATATCTCTTGTTTAAGGCAGCCAAGCTGTGATATTTATTACAGCAGTCCTAACAAACTAATATACCAACCATCTTTTTAAATATATTCCTCAGAGTGCAAATCTATGTATTGTCACTGTATAATTCTTTAAGTTGCATTGTTTGTTTCATTTATAATTATTTGAATAAAATTATATGCTAAAATAATGATACTAAGTAATGTTCATCTTTACAAATATTCTAGCCTTAGTATAATTCCTTTTACGGCTTTTGAAACTTAATAAAGTTGAAAATTTTACTTTTGCTCTTAATAACATGTTTTATACTTAGGTGTATGCAAAGCACCCAAGATTTTGCATGTGTATATTAATATGCATGAATGAAGGCAGAGCTGCATAGCATAGCAATAAAGTAGGTTAACCAAATACAATTGTAGTTTCAATTACTCTTCAACAAAACGTTTTTCTAATTTTGGTTTTAATTAATTTCATCTTTTATTTTTATTTTTTTAAGATAGATTGATTGATTGATTTTTGGCTGTGTTGGGTCTTCATTGCTGCACACGGGCTTTCTCTAGTTGTTCTCTAGTGAGGGGGGCTACTCTTTGTTGCGGTGCGTGGGTTTCTCATTGCAGTGGCTTCTTGTTGCAGAGCATGGGCTCTAAGCACGTGGGCTTCAGTAGTTGTGGCATGCGAGCTCAGTAGTTGTGGCTCATGGGCTCTAGAGCACAGGCTCAGTAGTTGTGGCACATGGGCTTAGTTGCTCCGCAACATGTTATATGTTCCTGGACCAGGGCTGGAATACGTGTCCCCAACATTGGCAGGCGGATTCTTAACCACTGCACCACCAGGGAAGTCCCTAATTTTATTTTTTAAAAATAAAGCATTTTTCATACAGTTGGTATTGTCTACTTGTCCCCTGTACCCCATCTAATCTCCTCATCATTCATGCCATGTCCCCATCATGAATGGTTTGGAATTTTCCTAATTCAAAATACTTTTTCTCTGTTTTCTAGAAACAGTTAAATTAGTAAGAGATATCAATACCTATTTTTAAAATCTTGCAGTTTAAATTACTAAAATGTTATTTTGGGCTTTTTTGGATTCAAGAAAATTCAATACACATTTTCTGAAAAACCATCACCACACAAAATTGATCACTCTCCCCACTATCCTTCTATGCAATCTGGACATTTTGTTATGGAAGAATTATTACCAGCCCTTTTTTTAGAGAAAGAAATTGATACAGAAATATTTAATAACAAACAATCCTCACACATCAAAACAAGTTAGGGTTAGGGCTAGGGTTAGGTAAGAGATGAAGTCAAAATTCAAACCAGGGAGACTCAATATAAATCTCACGTTTTTTTAAATCCATTAACACAGAGGGATAATGAAAATATCATCTTATGTGAGAGAGAAGTTGACTTAATAAATAAAGCAATTTAATCAATTCACATTTTACCAACACAAAATCAAGAAGTATGGAATTTTACTTACCAGGGACTAAATAGAAATGTCTCCTTTAAGCTAGGGAAAATAGTTCCCAGTGCATAGATAATCAAGTCCATCAGTTTTCTCGTAAGCCGTGATTTACCCTCATAATCCACCTCAACATGATTTTCCATATAGTCATGACCACTGGATTGGTATTCAAGATGACATCAATTTGGCATTTCTGTATCAAACTCTCAAACATGAATGTTCAGAGAAGTAGGCAGTAGTTCTTAAAAACTTTTAGTGGAAAACTCACACATATTCAGTTCCAGGTTCTACCATTATTAAATAAAAGTCAATCTGATGCTTGTTAAACATAGCAAGAAAGACTTTACTCAAAACTGTTGCAATAGGGGAGAGGGAGAGAAAGAACTCAATTAGGATATGGCAAAGACAACTGGGGATTTATAATCAATCAGAAGAGGGAAGGGTCAGTGGATGGAATATTACTAAAATGAACTTCATTAGGTATCAAGGGTATAGATTCTTGGTTAACTGGCTTAACAGAATTTTTGCTAAAGGCAGGTCAAGGACTTAGATATCAAGGGTGGGTTGGGGGATAGGAAACTTGATCATCTATCAAGAGTGGGGGAGGATTCTTGATAAATCAACTTAGCAGGATCCTTTGCTAAAACTGGCCTTGGCAGGTGAAGGTTGAGGCCTAGAAGAAGAAGAGGCCTCATAGGAGCCTAATTAAAGTTTGGTCAAGGAGGAAATTTTTGTTACTATTTACTTGTTATATGATCTGTGTTAAAAAAAAAAAAAAAAAACTAAAACAAACCTGAGGAGTTAATTCAACCATAATTTCCTAGTATTTTCTGTATTTGCCAGAGGTCTGACTTATTATAAGAACTGGGAGTGAAAGAAGCAAAACACATGGTTCTCTGCCAGCTTAAATCAGGTCAGTGTGATGCCATACACACAGTAGGGACTTTATATTCAAGAGGCCCTAAATTCCATTCCATCTTCAATTGTGTGGTTTTAAATGAGATAAAAATCTGAAATTTATCTTTATCATTCATAGAACTAGAGGAATATTTCTTATAATTTGGGTTGTGCTGCACATTAAATGAGATGATCTCAATTAGAAAATGCATTATATTATTAAATTTTAAATTTCAATCCAATAAATGTTAGAGTTACCTTCCACCATGAACAGATACTGGGGATACAGCAATGCCTATTACAGGAGGTTTCCCCATCAAGAGGGCATATAAACTTTAGGCAAGTAATTCCAAGGTGGTGGTTGTTAGTACTAGAGGTAATAGAACACTAGCATCACTAGCATCATCACTATTATCAGCAACCTAGGCCAGGGGAGCAATTTGAGGTTCAGAACTCAACCTATTTCACAAAGATCTTTTGTCTTTATGGATTTTCTGCTGAAATTATGTGACCTATGAATGTAACAGAGACTGAAGCAATACTTTCATTGTGCTCTTGCCTTCTCTCCCTGAGCCATGTGGACATTTGAGGTGTAGGCCTGGACATCTACTTGCTTGCTGTGATTTCCCAATTGCTCTCTACATGACTTTGTGCCGGCCATCTAAATAGGTCCCTTGGTAATTCTATGCTCTTAAAAATCTTTTGCTTACATGAACTTCAGCATTTCAGTGCTCATATTTCATGTGTGCTATATGACCTCAATGTTAAATTTCAAATCATCCACAGTAAATTTTCAAGTCAAATTCATCTCTTAGTTGCTTTTGTTTTTATTTTTTTAACTTTTTATTTTATATTGGAGTATAGTTGATTAACAATGTTGTGTTAGTTTCAGGTGTACAACAAAGTGATTTAGTTATACATATACATGTATCTGTTCTTTTTCAAATTATTTTCCTATTTAGGTTGTCATATATTATTGAACAAAGTTCCCTCTGCTATACAGTAAGTCCTTGTTGGTTATTCATTTTAAATATAGCAGTGTGTACATGTCAATCCCCAAAACCCTAACTATTCGCATCCCCCTACCAACCCCCCTGGTAACCATAAGTTCATTCTCTAAGTTGGTGAGTGTGTTTCTATTTTGTAAATAAACTTCATTTGTATCATTTCTTTTTAGATTTCACATACAAGTGATATCATATGATATTTCTTTCTCAATATACAGAAATCTGTTGCATTTCTATACTTTAACATTAAAAGGTCAGAAAGAGAAATTCAAGAGACAATCTCATTTACCATTGCATCAAAAAGAATAAAACACCTACCTAAGGAGAAAAAAGACCTGCACTCCAAAAACCATGAGATGCTGATGAAATAAATGGAAGATGACACAAACAGATGGAAAGATATACAATGTTCTTGGATTGGAAGAATGATTATTGTCAAAATGACTATATTACCCAAGGAAATCTACAGATTTAGTGCTATTCCTATCAAATTACCAATGGCGTTTTTCACAAAATTACAACAAAAAAATTTAAAATTTGTATGGAGACACAAAAGACCCTGAATAGCCAAAGTAATCTCAAGGAAGAAAAACAGAGCCGGAGGAATCATACCCCCTGACTTCAGACTATACTACAAAGCTATGGTCATCAAAATAATAAGATACTGGCACAAAAATAGACACATAGATCAATGGCACAGGATAGAAAGCCCAGAAATAAACCCACACACCTATGGTCAAGTAATCTATGACAAAGGAGGCAAGACTATACAGTTGTGGAAAGACAGTCCCTTCAAATAGTGGTGCTGGGAAAACTGGACAGCTACATGTAAAAAAATGAATTAGAACATTCTTTAACACCATGCACAAAAATAAGCTCAAAATGGATTAAAGACCTCAATGTAAGACCAGATATTATAAAACTCCTAGAGGAAAACATAAGCAGAACACTCTCTGACAGAAATCGCAGCAAGATCTTTTTCAATCCATCTCCCAGACTAATGGAAATAAAAACAAAAACAAAAAAACAAATGGGACCTAATTGAACCCAAATTTCTTTTCACAGCAAAGGAAATAATAAACAAAACAAAAAGACAACCCACAGAATGGGAGAAAATATTCCCAAATGATGTGACCGAAAAGGGATTAGTCTCCAAAATTTACAAACAGCTCATTCAGCTGAATATCATCAAAACAAACAGTCCAATCTAAAAATGGACAGAAGACTTAAATAGGCATTTCTCTTAGTTGCTTTTAAATGATCTTTCCTTAACCTCAGATGACATCCTGTCAAGGAATACAGAATCACTTTAGTACTAGCTTAATGCTAAAAGCTGGAGTATAAATCCAATTTTAAGAAACAAACAGTGAAACACAGTTCACCCCAAAACTAATTTGAAAAAGTTTGGGCTATCTATTATATGTATAGCACATTGGACTTCTATAGCTTCTAGTATAGTATGAATTACAGTAGCCCCCCCCTTATCTGCAGTTTCACTCTCCTTGGTTTCAGTTACCCTCAGTCAACCAAAGCCAGAAAATATTAAATGGAAAATTCCAGAAATAAACAGTTTATAAGTTTTAAATTGTGCCCTGTTCTGAGTAATGTGATGAAATCTCACACCATCAAGCTCCATCCTGCCCAGCATTCCCAACTTTTGACATCATCTGTTCCTGACATCCAACCATTGACATTGTCATAGCTCAGTGATCCAGGATCACTCAAAGCATGTGATCCTCCTTCTGACATATCTTCAGAAGGTCAATAATAGCTGTCATTCATCTCACTTCATCTTATCATGTAGGTATTTTATCACATCTTCACAAGAATAAGGGTGAGTATGGTAAAATAAGATCATTCAAATCAGAGAGAGACCACATTCAGATAACTTTTATTACAATTATTGTTATAATTGTTTTATTTTATTATTAATTATTGTTATTAATCTTGTACTATGCCTAATTTATAAGTTAAACTTTATCATAGGTAGGTATGTATAGGAATAAAACATAGTATATATAGGATTCGGCATCCACTGAGTGTCTTGGAAAGTATTCCCTGGGGAAGGGGGACTACTATACATCAAAATAACAACAACAACAAAAAATTCTTTTATATATTTGGAACAAATTTTTCTACTGCTATTCTTGAACAATTGTGGTTTTCACAATGCTTTCCCATCTAATAATCAATTAAATTTGATTTAAAGAAATATTTATTGAGTTTACTATGTACAACCTAGCTACTAGTGAAAATGTAAAGATCAATAAAACACACATTTTTCATTTATAAGGGCCTTATCTTACAATGGGAGAGTAAATACTTCTTCCCAAATAACCTGTTAAAAGTAATGCTGCAAAGGAGTACTATAGAGCTGTAAAAATGAATAAGGACTATATATGCAGCTGGAGAATGATATCCATGATATATTGTATAGCATGCCTTTGTTCATCTGATACACAGAAAAATGTGAATATATCTAAATATATTTATATTAAAAATGAGAAGAATTAACCCAAAACTTAAATGTCATTATGTATGGGAGAGGAGGGAATAGTTGAGTGTGGAAATAGATGGGCTTCTGTTAATATATTTTGTTTTGTAAATTTATTTTTATAAAATATAATATTTCATATAACTATAAATCAAAATTAAATTCAAAAATCAATTTCTTAAAAATAGAAGCAATCAAAAATTCTACTTGAATGAGTTGGTGGCGTAATTACACAGAAACCATCACAAAAGACTTTAAAAAGCAGTCATCCAACTATACATTCATGGGGAAATGTACATTAAGAAAAAAAGAACTGCTCTCAACACATGTAAAATTTTTTTTAATTTTCAGAAAAATATCGCTGGTAATAATGTTAGTATTGTTATTTCTTTTTCTAAAAAAATGTTATAAATAGTTTCTATCTTATACATTTTTTCCTTAACAGCTTTATTGAGGTATAATTTGCATATAATAAACTGTACACACTTAAAGTGCACAATTTGAAAAATTTTGATACATTAATATACCCGTGGAAACATCATCACAATCAAGAAAATGAACACATCCATTCCCCCCCAAAATTTCCTATAATTCCCTTTTAATCTCACTCACTCACACATGTCCAGACTCCCTACTCCAATCGCAAGCAAACACTGATCTGCTTATTATCACTACAGATAAGTTTGCATTTTCAAACATTTCCGATAAATTAAATCATACATTATATACTCTACATTTTGGGGGTTCCAGGGGGAAATAACTAGCTTCCTTCACTCGGCATAATTATTGTAAGCATATATGTTGTTACATGTATCAATTGTTTATTCATTTTTTATTGTTAAGTAGTATTCTATTCTATGGATACAACACAATTTATTTATCCATTTTCCTGTTGTTGAACATTTAGGTTGAATCCAGGTTTTAGCTACTACAAAAAAAGCTTCTATGAAAATTAATGCACGAGTCTTTGTGCAAATGCATGCTTTCTTTTCTCTTAGGTAAATACCTAGAGGCGGAATGACTGGGTCATTTGGTAGTTGTATATTTAACTTTTTAAGAAACTGACTACTTGTTTCTCAAAGCAGCTATACATTTGATATTCCCACCAGCAGTGTAGGAGATCAGTGTAGGAGGATTCCTCCAAATCACCAACACTTGTCATGTTCAAACTTTTTGATTTTAGCCATTGTAATAAGGTGTGCAGTGGTATCTCATTGTGGTTTTAATTAGCATTTCCCTAATGACTAATCCCCTTAGAAGATCTCTTCAGTGTCTCTGGTTGCTTTTGGCAAGGAGGTCTAAAATATATTTAAGCACTTAGATGTAATGACCAACTCTTTTAACATACCTGTGCACACTCTTAATACAATTAATATGGTTTAAAACAAAAATACAATGGCAGCAGATTTTGGTTGTATTCCATTTACAAGGTTGTTTTGCCAAGTGTGATAATACAGAACACATCCATACAGATTAGTGCTGTAAAAAATGGCTGACCCTCCTGGTGGTGGATCCCATAGTTCCCATTTACCTTAGCTGGTGTCTGATGGAAACATTGTAGATGTTATGGGTCTTTTTTCCCTACATCTTTAAGAAGAAATAAAGACTTCCATTTCAACTCCATTTTAGTAAATAAATCTATCCAATGAAAGGATATAGGAAAAATGAAAAAGAAAATAAAAGACAGTAATATAAAATAGGTAATGAAAGAGACTAAAGTGAGAAAGAAGATCATGAAAGACAATAAAAGGAAGAGTAAATTAAAAGTTGTGATGGAAAATGGTGAAAATGGTAAACTAACACACAATTGTAAAGCAATTATAATCCAATAAAGATGTTTTTAAAAATGGTAAATAAAATATGGAAAAGTGACCACAATATAGAAAGGGGAAGTCCAAGAATGTGGGCATGAACCATTTTAAGAATCTAGCAGAGCCAATTGATGAGGATCCCTGGAGGAGAGTGGCCTGGCATAGAGAGAAGAGTGAGGTATGCAATGAAATCTTTTCACATACCATCCGTGTGTACTTGAGTCAACTGCCAAAGCTCCTTGAGTCTCAGGTTTTGCTTCTGAATAGGGATAATATCTTTCCTGCATGAGTGTTATGAGGATTAAGCAAAATACAACAAGATATGTGGAAGATCTTGGTGTTGAATCTTTATGTTTCTTAATATATGCCAGATGATCTATTAAGGAAACTCGAGAGCTTAGAAAGGAATAAGAGAATCCATTAACAGAAAACTTTAAGTTGAATGGGTTGGTCAAAAGCAGCCATTTATTCATGTCTTATAACATGATCTTACAAACATCATACAGAGCTGGCACGAAAGAACAGACACCATCTCATATACCATGCTTCCTCCCAAATCACTTCTATTAAGTTACAACATCAGAACAAATCAGTTACTGAGTTACACAGTTCTTCAAATATGGATACCTCCCCATTAGGGTGGTTAGATTGACTATTCAGACAAACAGTTAATTTACATGTTTAATACAGGGCAGAATGTGTAACAGAATTCAAGATATTCACACAGATATTGTAATACAATATAAAACAGTACAATTTTCAGAAGATGATGAGATCACTATGCCCCTGCCTGTTTCAATTCCTTTCTAGTTTTTCTTCTTTCTTTTCTTAACAGCAGTTGCAAATAGTTTTACTCAACTTTTCACATCGAAAAACACTTTAAATTTTAAGAACTAAAAACTATTTACAAATTAGTTATTGTAATTTTGTAATTATTTGTTGTTGGTTTCATTGTTCTCCTAAAAAAAAAAAAAAACCTCCCTCCTCCAACAACAATACTTTCCTTGGTACCATCATTAACTTCTAGAAGCTCTGACGGATACTTAGGGTTGACTTCTTACAATGTTTCAGAGCTCCAAAATATATTATCTTCCTTGACCCATGATACCAAATATACAAACATTAAAAGGCCATATGACTCCCCCAAACCATATACTGACTACAATTCATTTCACATTGCTTTCACAGAAATACTGAGTGGACCAAGATGCTGTGAGTTGACTTTGTGATGGCATGAAGATGATGATTGGAGAATATTCTTGTTTAATCCCCAAATCATCTTAAAGCACAAGAAGAGAGGTTGATTTCAATCTTTGTATATAGAGTGTAAAACATTTTCTTTACATTAGGCATAATCATAAAAAAGCATGTATAAGTTGTTTTGAAAATGCCTTGTCATAGATTTTACAAACACTGTGGTATCAAACACATTCTCAAAAACTGCTAGAACACTGACACAAAACCTGACTCAAAATGTAAGTTTTTCAGTAGACTTCTTTTCTAACTTGCATATTTAAAATTCAACTGTACCTGAGTTTCACTCATACTTTTCTAAAAACTCAAATACAGTGACATTACCTCAAGTAAATTCTTTCCAAATAATCACAAGGTTTAATGGATTTTTAATGAATTTCAGAGCCCTGGCACTGGAAAGTGGTATAAGATACAGGTTTATAAACTGGTCAACAGACAACAGCTCAAGACAAATTAGCCTAGAAAAGACAGTGAAACATACTTGTGCTAATTTGACAGCCTAAATATATTATGTATGAACATATATAAAGTATATTAGGCTTGCCGTGTAACTATTTTTTATTAGTTTGTTGGGTTAAGTAACATTTTCTATCCAGCAATGATTACAACTTCACAACTTTTTTGTCTTCATTTCTTTTCAAATAGTAGCTTAGTCCTCTCTGGGAGAGAACAAGCTGAATGAAGACTTGGTTACCCATGCCCTTTATGTGTTCAAGGGATAACCTTGAATGTACACTTGCATACTATACATATTTCCTATAAGAAAATGCATTTCTAACTGGATTTCTCACTGAAGTTTATTTCTTTACCCACTAGCTAACTCAGCAACTTCAAAAAAGTATATAGGGCTTTCTTAGGCCACATTGACATTTGTCACAAGCAGTGAATAATTCAAGGCCATGGTTCTTATGTGAGATTATATTTTATTTTTGACTCACATGTAAACTTAGAGAGGGGAAAGCATATTTCGGCTATAGTATTCTCAACTCAGCCCTTTGATAAAATGATTTCTCATTTTGTTGACTGTTTTATTTTTTTTTTTCAACAAACCTAACTTACCCTTCTTATGATAAAATTGTGTCAAATAATTACAGACCAAAAAGAAATAATCATATACTTTTATATGCAGGACAACCATTTGCACATGACATAATAAAACGATCTAGAGAACATTTCTTTAATATCTTTGGGTTTAAAGAAAAATTGATTTCCCCAGTTGATTAACAATGGATGAATTTTCATAAGAGAAGACATGCTTTTCATTTCTAAATCCTAACAACCACACTGACTTCCAGCGACATGTTCCAATGAGATCATCACCACAGCCATAACTCGGGAATGCAGAGCAGTATTCCTAAAATGCTTGGCTACTATTATTTATATAACTGGTAACCTGCAGGGGAAATTGAATATCTTATGAAAATTTATCCAACTTCTCTAATAAAGAGTAAATTATCATAATACACATTTACAGTTACTTTCTGGTCTGATAATTCAATCCATTTCTAACAACAACAACAAAAAAGCTTTCATAAGCTTGCAATCATGTATCAGAAAAAAAAAAGAAAGAAAATTTCTCCTTGCCTAGTAAAAATCATTAAGTTCCAACTCATCATGGCTAGGATGCTAACCATCACAGAGCACATGCCACTTGGCAATTTGCCTCCTGGGATAGTCACAAATCTCCTTCCAGTGTTCTCCACTGGCTCCTTCTGCTGCTGCTCCCAGGACCAACCGCCCAATCACCTCATTTCGGGATCCCCTTTCAGAATCCAAAACCAGAAATTCAACACTTATCTCTTCAAGACCCTCACAGGGAATGTCAAAGACAAACAGTTCATTGAACACTGCGTTGGGGGTGCATTTCTTCACATGAGTCTTCTTTTTGGAGATTCTCTTTTTGGCATGGTACAGGTTCACTTTGACATAGGGATCTGCAATGAGAAACAACACACATTGTATTGACAAAACTTGGCAGGAAAGCCGATCTCAAGATAATGGTGCCTTAGAGATGCTAATAAAATGTGATTATTATGAAAATGAGTCAGAACAAAGTGAAAACATGGTTAAAGCTTGGCTTCTCTATTGTCAATAAATTGAAAATAAGTAAGAATGTACAACATAAGAGATAGTGGAGGACGGGAAAGAACTGTAATGGAAGGATGAAGAGATAACATAAAGGGGAAGAAAATAGAATGTTCTAATGACACATTCTGATTACTAATAATTCATTCCAGAGAATGGAATAGAAGGAAAAAATAGTACACAACATCTATCCTTACTGAGTTGTATGACTTTGGATAAATCTCACTAATTCTCTGAGCATGTGCTGCTTTCTCTTTTGAATGGGGGAATGTGCATTTAGAATTCACAATGGCAATGCCTTTTTTGGCTTTAATTTTTTTGTGGTTCTTTAACCACTTACTGTGTTTGTTTCCTGTTACCCAGTATTGATCTTTCCTGTGTCACCTGTATCCTGTGAATTTTAAGATCATACTACTTTATCACACATTTAATTATATTATTTTGCCCTTTTCTGGTTGCATGAGTTCATTTTAACTTCCTAACCTAAATCTTTAAGACCATGCTTTTAACCTCCATTATCTAATAATAAAACTACAACTAATAATAGCATTGGATGATAATTAATGAAATATATATTTCCAGACCTCATAATCCCCTTTAAGGTAAGTACTATTATATCCAGTTTGTATACAGTTTAAAAAACATACCCAATGTTACTATGCTAAGAAATGGAAGGGCTAGGATTTGAATTCAGATCGTTTTAAACCATAGGTCATGTGCTCTTTCTCATTGTACTATACAGCAAAGTTTCATTTTTTGTTTGTTTGTTTTTTTAGTAAAAATTAGTCACAAAACTAAAAGCTAATTCTTAAAGCAGACACCAGACACATAAGGAATTAAAGGAAAGATAATAAAAATAATAGAAATGTAAGGGTAGGCAGGCTCATTTAAAATAGTAAAATTAAGAACTTTTCCTAAAACTTAATTTTATTTCCATCACTGTGTTTTCGGCAATGGCCTCACTTCTGCATTTATTACTGCTTTCTGCTTCAACTCCATTCAGTCCGACATCTATCACATACTAGCTTTGTTTTGGATCTTAGAACTATGCAGTTTTCTTCTTCTTGATAATGGCCTTGGCTCACACTTTTATACCATAAAATGAGAAACAGAAAAACAATCACATAACTTGTGATTGTGAATAAAGGGTGAATCTACATCATAGCCCAATGTTAGTTATTAACTATTTTGCCTAATATATTGCTCATTTCTACACTGAGCCTGCGTTTTTCAAAAGCATTCTTACCTGAAAGTCCAGATACATCAGATTTAGGCAGGTGCCGAGCTTTTAAAACAACCACAGTGAGAGTATTTGTGATGGACTGATAGCAGAGAGAGATCAGTAACTCACCACGTCCTGAAGACTTCTAAACAAAGAGAGATATGATATAAATATGTTTTTATTATTCTTTAGTTTTGAAATTTATACTTATATTAACATTTTTAAATCACTATAATAGCATTGTTATTTAACTGTAATTTTCCTACTTATTTTACTTTAATATGCTAAAGAATCAAAGAGTAAGTAAAAGCTTTTGTGCAGTACCATCACCTTCTAAAACAACTACCTGCCATCTTGTGGTCTTTTTAGGTACTACAGAATGTTAAAATTCCTAATGAGTTAGCCACACCCATTACTAGAAATGTTTTAAAGGGGGATATTTAAAATGTATCTTACACAGAGGTATTTTTAGTTTTTGCTTTTTAATTAACTCTCCACTTTTTGAAGTTATTAATGGTAATGAAAATTATCTAATTATTTGAATGGATCTGTATATGGTAAAATTACTCATGTTAAGTTTGATTTGATTTCAAATTCTTTAGCTCAGACATTATTAGAATTTGAATTCAGAAAACCTGAAATTTAGTCTGACAGCCACCACTCTCTTAGCCCAGAGGACTGATGGAGTTAAAATTCTCTTCCCCCACCCCACCCAGAGTCCTCCTTTAATCCAAGGAATGAATTAAGTATTGGAGAGAATTGATTCAGAATATTTAGTGCTTTGTCTTTGAACAGTATCATAGGGTTTTTCTTTGCATAACACTTAGGTCTTATTTTTACTTTAACATTAGATAAGATGACCAAGAACTCAAAGTACAAGTTCTAACTGAAAGTCACAAAAAGTAAACTTGGTATAACTAAGAATGATGGTTGCCCAGAGCTCCTAAAACTTCAATATATATTTATATAAAAGCTGACATGGGGTAACTGTATGAATAAGCACTCCAAGAAGAATAAGAGTAGGGAACAAATCTTTATTCCCACTGTGCCACTAAACAGGTGACTCAAACTACTTAATATTTCTGGATCTTGACTTTCATTAATTTCAACAGAAAAAGGTGAGGATGTGGTCAAAACAAACTTTATGGTATTCTATAAAATTATGCTTTATAGACACCAGTTATTCTGAAATACAACAATTGGAATCAAATGAGCTCCATATTTAAAGGGAAAATACATTTAAATTTGATTAATTGATGTCTTATCATTTTCTAATAATTCCAGAACTACCAAAGTAGCGTAACTGTAAAGGCAGAGTAACTCACTTCCTGTTATACAACATAAAGGTGAATATTTGTAATTCAATATAATGAGATATCTCTTCCTTAAAAAGCAATTCTATGAAAAGTCACTAGAACTTCAAATACTCAAAATGAACTGACTTAATTTTCAATTTCAATTTGAATTTCAAATTCAATTATGTTGACATTGAAATATATTTTTAACTTTCTTATGAGTAAGAAATATTTGTCTGCATTTTAGTGGCAATCGTAGTCAAAATACTTGTGACAGAAATTAATAAAAATATTTATATAAATGATATTTAAATAAATCCATAAAGGGTTCCTCTTTATTTTATATCATTAAGATACTTTATGCATTTCAGTTGTGGGTTAAAATTTCTTTCATCTACTCTATCCCCCTGCTCCTCATTTGATTATGATTAATAATAGTTAAACATCGTAAAGATGATATGTATAAGACATCATTTTAATAAAAATTCCCTAGATACAAAAAAGCTACAAAAAGATTGTTTATAAATATGTTAAGCACTAAAAATGAATTACCCTAACATTTCTCTTGGTAATCTCTCTGTTCATTAACTTTTTTCCATCAGTTAATTCAATTCCTGTGAGAGGAATAAGGACTTCTCCAATTATATCATCTCTTGAAAACCTGTCAAAACTCAAGATTGTGAAGTGCAAGGCCAACTCTTGGATCTGGGTGTAGGGTATTCCATAGAATGTAAAGGTCTCATCAAAAGCTGGGTCCAAGGTCTTTCTCAGAACTCTGGTTTTCACTTTATGCTTCTTCTCTGGGAGAATCATCATTTTGATGTATGGATCAGAGGTCATCGACAGCTCATCCATGGCTGGCAAGCCACGGGCTTCTTTAATATTTACCACAAATGCTTTCTTCTCAAAGTTATACTCTAAGGAGAAGAAGAGGGTTCCCAGCTTCTCTTGTTTCTCATCTGAAGTAAGAGAAGTGCTGGACTTTAAGCTATCAGGGGAAACTGCCTCTTTTTCCCCTTCTGAAAAGAGCTTTGGGGTCACATTCTCCACGTCAGAAGGACTGCCAGCTTTGAGGTTTGTTTTGGGAAAATTGCCATTTAGATCTCTCTTCTCAAGATCAAGACGCAAAGAATTATTTGGCCCAGCTGGTTTATTCTTTACTTCATTTTTCTCATCTGCTCCAAACTTCTTTTTGCTGTTTAGGTTTTCAGGGTAAATATCAACTCCCTTTAGCACATGCACAAACTTATATGGAGGAGTCTTGTTAGATTTGGATGATTTTCTCTGACAGCAGATCCATGCAAACAGAGAGACTGTGAAGACCAGGCCAAATGCACTGAAGATCCCCACCACTGTGGGAATTTCATCTGAAAAATCAAATGACCAATAACATGCATTAATTGGGCAGAGTTGGAGACACCCTATTTGAAAAGCATCCTAAAGCTGGCAGTTGCTGTAGGTTGTACAAATTGAATTGCTTTCCAACTGTTCTGGGTGAATTATGTACCTATTTCATGTCACTTTCAGGAATAAACACATATATAACACATAAATAATAAATGCAGTAAGATAGAAAATCCTTCATTGTAGTAATTTTTCACAAATAAAATGAAAAGATGAAACTGGGCCTGGGCCAGGGATGGGAGAATGCTAAATGACCCTGACCTACCTTCGTTTTCTCAGATAACATGAGTCAACTACAGCATAATGAGTCAGTACTAATTTCATTATGTTTTCATTGACATTTTGAGGGTTTCCAGAAGTACCAATTCTTACTATGTAGCTCTAAGTGCATATTCTTCAAATACTGACAGAAATTATGGAAAATTATCTGCAATTGTCACAAAGTCATTAATAATTTCCATCCAAATTACAGAACAGTGGTAAAAGAAATGTACACACATTAGGGAAAAAAGAACAAAAATATATGAACAGTTTATTAATAGTATACAACTTATAAGACTACAAACTCATATGCTGACCCAAAATTCTTCAAACACTGAATTATCCAAAATACAAATTAATTACCTAAATAGGATAAAACCCAAACAATGGTTATAAATGAATTATCATTCTTTAACATGTAATGAGAAGAGTGCGTAGAGATAATTTAGAGTTCAATTTTATCCATAACTGATTTTTTTCCTAGCACATTTCCACATGGTAAATGGCAATCAAATTGAAACCAGCATTTGTTCCTTGAATGAGGGCACGTTAAATTATTGACATTAGGTAACACTGATTATGCATGAAGCTCACCCTGTTCCATATGTAAGTATATTCTCCAACCAATAATAAGTAACACTATGTAAGTAAAAGCAGTATTACTATATCTGGACACATTGCATCAGTTGAGTCAATGTTTAATATAATCAAAACTAATATAATTAATGTAATAATATCTGCCTTTAGCTCCATTCCAGTCTATTTTTTAATCCCAAATAGTGAATAATAAAGTTAACAGTTCCAGTCAGGAAAGGGTTAAGGCTTGTTTAACTAACCCTGAAAGAACAATCTTTTGTTTCTCCCCTCCCCAATCCCCCAAACTTCTGCCTATCTACTTCATAATCACAAAACTGAACTCAAATAATATAAGATTAAGAAATGACAAGAGCAAAAATGCCTAAGAACATAAAAAAGCAAATACAACAATAAAAAATTCTGTAGTTTGATTATATCAAAGAACTGAATTGTGTAGAGGTGAACTTTGAATTTCCCAGATAGAAAAAACAGGGAATGCTGCAGAAGAAGAATGAGGTGAGAGCTAAAGATCACCAGCTAAACTTAGTACCAGCTTTTCAATTTTTCCTTCTATTTAAGTCTTTGTGGGGAGAAAAAAAAAAAAAACAAAAAACACTCCTGGACTACCTAACAATCCAAGGCCAGGGAGCAAAAGCAAAGTCATGAACTATTCTTGATTCTTTAGTCAATGCAGGAAGAATAATTTTTTAAAAAGGAATAGAAAATAATTTTTTTCCTAAATAAACAATGCCAACACTAGAACATATTTTTAACTAACATAGCCTCTGAAAATTCCTCAGTATTCAAATATTTTTCTGATTTTCAAATCAGAAATTGGGAATACATATCATATCACAACAATATAAACTCAATCACTCAAATGGACAGCTGTGAAATTCATTTCTGAATATAATATCACAAATTTTCTGTATTTAATATTTATGTCAAATGGCAAAATATTCAATATAATATAGAAGGGCTCATCTACTCCCTGTGTATTCTCTACTGTTAAGCTCCTAAGCTTATGAGAGCAAAGATCTCAGTCATTTCACTCAGTTTCATAACAAACTTCTACAAATTCCCTGATATTTCCGAATACATGTAAAGTAAAACTCAAATCTCTTGCCTTTGGAATATAACGGGACCTAAAAATACTACTTTTCTATTTGAAGAAGTATATCTGATTTTTTTTCCTTTTCTTTTTTTTACTGAAAAAGGGGAGAGCAATGGTGCTAAAAATCTGGTATAGGAAAAGGGAAATTGAACAGGAAAATATAAGTCCTAAGTATAGTTTCCAGTACCTTTTAGCTAACTGACTTGCAACATTTCCCTTATCTCTCTGGGCTCCAGTTACCTCACCTGTGAAATGGAATTGGCTCAGCTAGTTAATTTTGAATATCCCTTTAACCCTAGTATCATAGGATTCTGTGTCTTTCGCTAGCAACATATTTCAAGGATACAAGAAAAACATAGCAGAGAAAAAAATACCTTATGGTACACTCTGCAATAAAATATACAGCCTAAATGCCCAATGTTCAAGTTATTTTATACCAAGATCAAACCCTTATGTAATCACAGAAACATCTGGCTTCCCCCAATAAGTTAAATACAGGTTTACGTACAAATAAAAATCACCTGCAGAATTAATGAAACCAACAAGCAAACAGACCTCTTTACTTAGAGCGCGCTGCAATTTACAGGGCTACCTGAATGATTAGGAACTTCTTGGATGTAAAATCGCCCTGGCAGAAAGCAATTTTAAGGAGAAAGATATCAAGGAAGGGAGAAACCACAGAGATAAGCCACTATTGCCCTTTAACAGTTCTCATTTTCCTACCTGGGAAATTTATGCTCAACATCCCGCGAACACACACACGCACACGCGCACACACACACATACACACACACACACACACATACCTCACCCCAGAGTATTTAAGGAACAACCGCAGTTATAAGCGGAGTAACTTGCTTACCAAATTCTTCCCGGCTGGTAGCGATCGGAGCCATTTTTTGCTGCGTATTCTGTCCGAGGTGCTGAACGGAAACTCCCTAGCTTGGTTCACTTGCCTGGATGTGAAGCGACAGGGCTTTTCCTAATGCTGAAAACAACGGCGCAAAGCACAGGGGACCTAAGCCTGGAATAGGGAGGAGGCAAAGAGGGAGGTCCACTCGCCCTCGCACAGTGATTTGCCACCCCTCTTCCTGTTTTGGCTCTTCAGAGACGCTTGTTTCCGAGACTCTAGAGGTGGCTGAAACCCGAATTGACGCAATCCTGACGCTACAGGGTTGAAATCAGCACCTCCCTCCTCCAAGCCTCTCCTCTACCCTTCATTCTTTCTTCTTCCCTTCCCTCCTGAGAATTCAACACACATTCATCAATTATTTTAACTGTTGGACTACGTTTGCTATTCTGTGAGGGCTCAGAGGTACATAGAGATGTCTCGAAACTCATCAATGTCAATTCCTGATATAAAATCTGATCATCTAGATCAGTAAAAATGTGTCTATGTTATCAGAATAATATAATTTACAGAGGCGATTTGAGGAAAGAGTAAAAAGAGAGAAATTTCTGCATCAGTGATCCACTGTAAAATGCAAATCTATATTTTCTTGCTATTTAAATTTTTGTTTGATATATTATACTTATATTAGAAAAAAACTCACTGCACATTGATCCATTTGAAATAAGATAACAGTTTTCCCATTATTATCACTTATTTTCTAATAAATTATTACTCTAAACATTTTGTTGATTCTGTTGCTCAATCTGTCTCTTAGCTCTCTTCTTTTAATATCTGACATTGGACCACTTAAAGTACTTAGGGACAGATGGGAATAATCTCTTGTGTATTCCAACTCACAGTTTTGACTTTTACATATAATGAGATTGTTTTTGGAATGTCATTTCTGGATAAAAGTCTAATATGTTTGTGCAAAATAGTTACAAGAATCATACCAAAATCTAAAATGACATTGATAATTATTGGTTATTTTCAAAGGAAAACATATTTTTTCTGAACTGATGATATTCCCAGGGTTGAGGAAGTCGGAAAATACGGTGTCAGATTCTGATTAATTTTAGTCTGAAGACTGTGACTTTTTAAAACAAGCATTAGCAATTTTCCAGAGAAGAGAAATGAGGCTGTGACTTCAACTTTCAATTAGTGGTCCACAACGAATTCCTCTTCTCTGGAGCTCAGTGAGCAAATGACATTCAGTGCGTGCTGGGATGGGGGAAGAATGGGTATGGGGTGAGTCCATAAAGCTACTGTACAAGTGACAGTTTCCTGCATACTGGCAAGCAGCTGCTCTGAACGTCAGGACTGTGTCTGGGGAGAAATTGGCTTCAGTCTTTTACATCATGGAAAATTTTATAAACCTAAGTCCCTCTTCTTTCCTTTTCTACTCACTCCCACCTACTTGGCATTTTAACATTCTTCTAACAGATTTTTTCTTTAGCTTATATCTTCCTGCTATGAAAACATACAAACTAAATTACTGTATTCAAATTTTTCATTGGCAAAATCTGTTTTTCTGTCCTCATCTTTCCATTTAATTCAGATTACTTGCTTTCTTGATTTTGCATGCACTGGTGAGATTGTCCCTATGAATAAATATCAATTAGACAGATGAAAGAGAGAGTGGCATTTTTTTGTGATATGTATCACAGGTAAACAAAACATATGGTGTGAGGTTTACTAAAATATGTTTTCTAGCTAAGTTATTGCTACATACGGTTATACTCACTTGTAAACATAAGTACCTTATATATGTGTCCTATATAAATTAATATCTCATTAATTTTACCTCAGGTGGTAAAATGCTATCATCCAAAACCTGTCTAGATTGTTTAAACTCTGTTTCTACAGAACGCCACCTTACCCTGGGCTGTCTCATTTCTGAGGACACATTGTGATAAAATTACCTCTTGCCCAGAGCTAATGCTATTATGGATGTAGTAACCCTTTCATTATTTGCTTTAAAAGCAAACTGAAAATAAATATTATTAATTAAAATGTCAGATGTTTCCCTCATTTTCATATGATGAATAGCATATTATTCATTATCTAATCTCTTTAGACAAACTTCCAGCAGCACCAGATGAGGAGTGGGAAGCTGACGCAACGTAGAGGAAAAACCTGTAAGTTTCTTGTGAATTGAGATTCACACCCTACCACTGTATTACATTCTCTTTAGATCCAGCAAACAAGTAATCAATTCGCTGACGTAAACAATACCACTCTTGCAGCATTGATTTGGGAGGAGGGGTAGTTGCTAGGTAACCACCTTATTGCCACCCAAAACACACAGTCTCAAGCAAGTTCCTGCCCTGGGAAACAAACGCATCTGTACAAGTGGCATTGTTTACTTCAAAGTGATTCTTTGACTGTTGAAGTGCTTCAGCGTTTACCGTATTTTATTTCTGATTGCAAATATGTATAGATATTTTGAGAAACAATGAGCAGAACACTTGAATTCAATCTGGCCTTAAGAAAGCCAGTTGATTTTAAAGATTATAGTTAAATAATTACATGATCGTTTTTATTCATTTTACTTATTTTTCTGATTTCTATTTAATATATAGTTTAATTTGTAAACTTTATTTTTATGGCTTATTAATTATATAATTTAGTCTATATTTTCTCTATTTCTTTCCTTAAAAATATTATTGGTGGATGTGTTTAGAACTTCCTGCTAAGCAAAATCAAATTTCAAAAAGTTTTGAAAATGTTTCAGTGATCTTCAGTATTCAGTAATCTTTAGTAATACCCAGATCAGTAATACAAAGGCATTTTACTGGTCTGAAGGTAGAGTAGAATGAAGTATATGATAATGGATAATGGATAATTGTTTTAATATTCCATATCATTCTATTAAGAATGCTAGCTCTAATGTTAAAGGAATAGGTTTGTATTACAAGCATACCCAAGTCAAAATTCTACAAGACAATTCCTTTCTCAATTGGTATTACAGAAATCCCTTCACATGCACAAGTTCTATATTTGTTTTTCTTCAAACTATTCAGCACTTACTATGTGCCAAGCTAAATTGGGCTCTGATGGCTCATGAGTGAAAAACTCATTAGCTTAAACCAAAAAAAAAAAAAGCCAATAAACTTTCTTCCTTTCTTCTTTTCCTCTTTCAACACATCATGATGAAATATGTAATACCTCCTAGGTTTTACCTAAGTAGGAGATTTATGCTGATCAAGATGATAAAAATGATCCTTGATGTCATGGAGCTTACAGACCATAGAGAAAATAGCCAGCCCTTCCTTTAGAACTGGGCAGAAACTTTTCAGATCATAATTGTAATCATATATCTTTTATTTGGTACATTCTACCAAACTTGGTCAGCACTATTCCACCGCCATCACTCTCTATCCCATTCAGTCTGTCTTTATTGATATTGTTCTTCATAACTGTAGATTCATTATGATACAGTCAGATTGCATTCTTCCTTCTCCTATGAACTGTCCACATCTTTTCTCCCATTTAAGAGAGTTTCATTTATACTATGAAGTTTCTGACTTATCAGCACTCATGGATCTATTCTGATTTAAATTTTTATAACACTATCTCTAGTGAAGTCCTTTAATTCAGCTTGACATATCCTTGGTTACATGCCAAGAATTCCCAAAAAGGTAAACCAGAGGCCTCCTCTTATTCTCCCCCCAAATATTCCACAAGTTTCACATTTGTTCATGATCTTGGCGCCAATTTTTTCATATCTCTTGGTTTCATTTTATTTTTACCTTCCAGGCCTGTTTTTAGGTTGTGATCTTTGAAGCATCTTCTACAGTTGTTGAATATTGGTTCTTCAACAAGAATTTGACCTGGAGCCATTCTAGAAGTTTGTCCTGTTTCCATTTACTTGAAGGTATTTCTTGCTAGCTCCTCACAACACATCCATCTTCCCTATTCCAATCCTAAGTGAGACTTCTCTTAGCCTTCTTTCAACAATAAACATATATATTACCTTAAAAAGCAGCAGTAACACTCATCTGACATCTCAATAGATATGAGAGAAGTCTGAAGACAATTGAATAACTCTAAAATGATAAAAGAGAACAACCGTCAATCTAGAAATTTATCCTAGCAAAAATCAAGATGAAAGAAAGAAATTTCTAGAAAAGCAGAAGACGAGAGTATTTATTGCCAGCAAATGTTAACTAAGCGAAGGAAAATGATCACAGACCAAAATACTGAAATGCAGAGTAAAACAAAGAACACAGAAAGGGTTAATATGTGTCTAAGTATAAATGAATATTAACTGTTTAAAAGGATAAAAATGTATTGTGATATATAAAATATATGTAGAATTGCAATGTATGGCTAACAATGCTTCAAAGACTAAGAGAGAGTAAGTTGAGTTCTAACGTTCTAAATCTTGGAAATGGTAATAGTAATAATTTATATTTAACTTTTAATCTCAAGGGAAACTCCAAATGAGTATCAGGGGAAAAAATGTACGTAAGAAGTTAGTAAGTGCCAAAGAGCTAATAAAAAGTAAAAGAAAGAAAAAGGTAGAAAAAAGAAAGAAACAGGTGGCCCAATAGAATACAAATGAAAATTTGGAGGATAATAACACAAACATTAACTGAAATGGACTAAATATTCCTATTAAAAGATAGGGGGTTGAATTGTCAGACTGGAGAAAAAGATAGAAACCCAACGCATCACTCTATGATGCTTATAAGAGACAATTTTTAAAAAGACAGAAAGCATCAAAGTAAAAGGATAGAAAATATATGTCCTGTACACTAACTGAGAGAAAGTGGTATGTATTCATTTTTCTACTTATCTACTTGGGATAAGTAGATTTTTTAGTCAGACAAAAAGGTGTTTGGAAGATAATATTGGATATTTTATAATGGTAAATTTATAACTATACCAGGAAGATATAAAATGTCTAAATTTCTATATGCTCATTAATACAGCTTCAACATCTATAAAGCTTAGGTTGGTAGAATAATATGAGAAATAGACAAATCCACATCATAGAGGAAATTTTTTCAAAACTTTTTCATAACTGATAGCAGCAGACAAAAATCAGTACAGATACACTGTACCTAAACAAATTAATAAATTTGAGCTAATTAAAAATACCTAGTAATTTTTACAAGTAAATATGGAACATTTAGTAAAATTGATCATGAGGTAACCATTAAATGTTTCAAAATACCTCAGAAGACTGAAATAATTCAGTTTGTTCACAGAGATATTAAGCAGGAAATAGTACAGTAAGCTATCTAGAAAACCCCTTATTGTTTGAAAACTAAGCATGAAACATGTAAATAACCCATGGCTAACAAAGAAATCTCAGTAGAAATTAGGGGAAAAGTTTCAAATGAATGATAATTACAATATATATTAAATTCTGTGGAATACAGCTTAAAAAATGCTGAGCGAGTATGTGGTCTTAAATGCACATACTAGAATAGAAAAGATTCTGAAAAACAATAATTTAACTATTTACCGGGGAAAATAGAAAAAAAAAGCAATTCTATGCAAGAAATGTTGAGAAGGAAAAATGACAGAAAATAAATTAAAACAATTTTTAAAATACTACATAAAGAGAGCTAAAAAATCTAAAATAATTTATTTGAGAAAATTAATCTTATTGATAATTCCTGGCAATACTGACAAGAAAGAAAAGAGGGAAAAATAAAATTTACAAATGAAACAACAGAGCAAAAAAGACAAGCCATAGAGCAGGACTTAGAGAATATATTTGCAATGAATATTTCTGACATAGGTATTATATACAGAAATATGTAAAGAAAAATCAATTTTAAAAGACAAACATTCCAATTAAAAATGGAAAAAAGCCCTATCACAGGCACTTCACTAAGAAAGATACATCTTAATGGCTAATGATCAATGAAAAGAGCTTTGCAGCAGCAGTCGGTCATCAGAAAAATACAAATTAAAACCTCCCATCAGAGATAGTACTACACACCCACCAAAAGGCTTAAAAGTGTAGGGGAAGATGATACAGAGTGTTGATAAGAATGTGGGGTAATATGAAATCTTATTCACAGATTTTTTGGCTTTTATATTGTTACAAATATTTTGAAAACTGTTTGACAATATTTACTAAAGCAGAATATAGACATGTGCTATGGCCCTGTAATTCCACCTGTGGTTAAATTCTAAACTGAAATTACTACACCCAAGTACAAAAATGTTCATAGCAGCATTATCTGCAGTAGCCAAAAATTGGAAACATCTTACCTTTCCTGTCAACACTAAATTGAATAAACACTCTATACACTATAATACTATACAGAAATGAAAAGGAACAAAATGCTACTATATATAACAAGGGTGAATCTCATAAAAATTATGTTGAATGAAAGAAACCAGATAGAAAAGTATAAACAATATAAGATCCACTTATTTAAATTTCAAAAAAATAAAAACTAATCAGTGCTAATAGAAGTCATATGGTGATTATCTATGAAGGAGGCATAACTGAGATGGAGCACAGACAGATTTCTGGGACATTTAACATTCTATATCTTGATCTGGGCAGTAGATGGTGAATCTTTTTTTTAACTCATTGAGTTACTCAGTTACAACGTGTGTTCTATTTTTTTAAAATTTTTATTGTAGTTGATTTGCAAAGTTGTGTTAATTTCTGCTGCACAGCAAAGTTATTCAGTTATACATATATATATATACATTCTTTTTTTATATATATTCTTTTCCATTATGACTTATCATAGGATATTGAATATAGTTCTCTGTGCTATACAGTAAGACCTTGTTGTTTATCCATTCTATGTATAATAGCTTATATCTGCTAACCACAAACTCCCACCCCATCCTTCCCCCAAGCCCCTCCACCTTGGCAACAACAAGTCTGTTCTCTATGTGAGTCTGTTTCTATTTCATAGGTTTGTTTGTGTCATATTTTAGATTTCACATATAAGTGATATCATATGTTATTTTTCTTTCACTTTTTGACTTACTTCACTTAGTATGATCATCTCTAGTTGCATCCATGCTGCTGCAAATGGCATTATTTTGTACGTTTTATGGCTGAGTAGTATTCCATTGTATATATGTATAACGTTTTCTTTATCCTTTCATCTGCTGATGGACATTTAGGTTGTTCCCACGTCTTGGATATTGTGAATAGTGCTGCTGTGAACATGGAGGTGCATGTATTTTTTTGAATTAGAGTTTTGTCTGGATGTATGCCCAGGAGTGGGATTGCCAGATCATAATTCTATTTTTAGTTTTCTGAGGAAACTTCATACTGTTTTCCATAGTGACTGTACCAAATTACATCCCCAACAACAGTGTAGGAGGGTTCCCTTTTCTCCACATGCTCTCAAGTATTTTATTTGTAGACTTTTTAATGATGGCCATTCTGATCAGTGTGAGGTGGTACTTCATTGTAGTTTTGATTTGCATTTCTCTAATAATTAACAATGCTGAGCATCTTTTCATGTGCTATTGGCCATTTGTATTTCTTCTTTGGAGAAATGCCTATGTAGGTCTTCTGCTGATTTTTCAATTAGGTTGCTTGTTTCTTTGTTGTTGAGTTGTATGAGCTGTTTGTATATTTTGGAAATTAATCCCTTGTCAGTCACATTGTTTGCAAATATTTTCCCCCATTCTGTATGTTGTTTTTTGTCTTGTTTACGGTTTCCTTTGCTATGCAAAAGCATGTAAGTTTGATTACGTCCCATTTGTTTAATTTTGTTTTATTTCTATTGCCTTGGGAGACTGACCTAAGAAAACATTGGTATGATATATGTTAGACAATGTTTTGCCTATGTTCTCTTCTTGGAGTTTTATGATGTCATGTCTTATGTTTAAGTCTTTATATGTTACATGTCAAAAAAAAGTTTACCCAAAACTCTGGGTGTGTGTGTGTGTGTGTGCACTTAACATTGTAACATATTTTACAAGGGCAATTATATTTTCAAGGACATATACACAAACAAATTAGGGTAGATATTAAAGTAGATTTATGTAAGGGAGGAAACTATGACCGGCAATTGGACATAAAGCAGAAAAGTAAATTAAATTGGAGATAGACTGTGTATAATTTATTATGCATCTATGTTTTAAATTGTTTTCCAAAAATTGAGTATTCCTTTGAACTTTAACTTTTCAACTATCTAGTCAGTTTCACTTCTATCTCATAGTCAAAGAGCTGCACTTCCACCTCGGATTTACAGTGAGCCATCAATTCTGAACTATTTTCTTACCCAGGTACAGATACTATAAAAATAGATGATTATTATGAGATTTGAAACTACTAGGAACTGGCACTGCATAAAGATTATAAAAAGAAAATGTATGTGAAATGTGAACTTCTTGAACTTCTACATAAGATGAATATGCATTTTAAATGTTTATATATATATATATATATATATATATATATATATAATACAGTTAGGGTGAAGTGAAGTTCAGGGGGCTGGAACCATTATCTAACATCAGATTGGAAAGGTAAGGTTGGGAAGGTTTAGAACTCCATGACCTTTAAGCTTCCTTCCAATTATTCCATGCTAAGAAACAATTCACTACCCCAGCAGAAATAGCTCTAATCTCCATTTTACTGAACCCATTCTGCATAGAGTACCATTTCCACTGCCAAAAGTCAAGTATAGCAATACAAATGTGCAAAATAAAAAATTGATGGTGAAATGTGTCTTTGACATACTTATCCTTGCCTTATGCAAACCTTTTTTTACCTTTCAGTACTCACTTCTTCACAAACTTAATATTTATCTGCTTATCTGTTTTCCCCTCTCCCTTTCACAAATGCATACTTTCTCTTGGGTGAAAAACTAATAACAATTTCTCATAACCTACTTTTAAATAAAATCCTTTTTTGACTTCTCTTGAGGAGATAGATTTTTAAAATACTTATATGTGTGAATATAACCAAAGATCCTTATCTACTACAGGAAATTAATAAGAGTGAAAAATCACCTGTCTGCCTACCTGAGCCTCTAAAATCATGTAATGACTATATTGTTTTGTCTCTCTTCTCAGTATCTCCCCTTGGAAAGCAGGACACATACTCATGAGCAATATTGGGGAAATTAAGATCAGATTTTGATGGTATTGATTTAACAGTGGCAAGGAAGAAAAAAAGAGAAGAAACGCTAAAGTTTAACTTAAAAACTACCATTTGATACCTGAGAAGGTATCCATAATCTGGAGAAAGAAAAAGTCAATGGTAGTTTAGTAAGTCAAATCATCACTATTAAAATGTTATCTTTTAAGGTAACAGTTCACAATAACACAGATTAGTTAGAAATTATGAAATTAATTTAGTCTGGTTTGCATATTTTACTGCTCCCCATCTTTCAAAGGAATCGTTTTCTTTTTTTTTTTTTTTTAATTTAAGTATCAATATAACCTACTAATTAACTTTGGGCACCAAACCACATTTGGTCCATTTGATGTATAGTCATAGCTTCCAGAATTGCTGACTAGCCCTACTGATGTTCTAGAAAATTATGAACTTTATCAAAATATTTGGCTAATGTCCAAAGAGCCAAAGTGTAAGAGAAGAAAAAAAGGAAACAACACAGGGAAGAGGTGAAAAATTGGGAAAAGAATAACAAGACTATAGAGAAAGGAATAAGTTAGGCAGAGATGAGTGAGAAAGGAAGGAAGGAAGAGAGGTGACAGCAAAGAGAAGAAAGCAAACAAAAAAAGAAATTCATTTGAATAGAAATATTTAAAAACATATAATTTAGTAGTCTACTAGAAAACTGCAGGTTAGTAGCCACAGAAGTTTGCTTCCTTTTGACTCTTCTTGCTGTTATTACTATTATATTTTCCCTCTATCTCCTCCTTTTGTCTGTGATCTTTTCTTATCCTGGGCTTTGTTTACTTTTTTCTTTTTCTTTTTTTTTTTAGCATCTTTATTGGAGCATAATTGCTTTACAATGGTGTATTAGTTTCTGCTTTATAAGAAAGTGAATCCCCTATACATATACATATATCCCCATATCTCCTCCCTCTTGCGTCTCCCTCCCACCCTCCCTAACTCACCCCTCTAGGTGGTCACAAAGCACTGAGCTGATCTCCCTGTGCTATGCGGCTGCTTCCCACTAGTTATGTATTTTACTTTTGGTAGTATATATAAGTCCATGCCACTCTCTCACTTTGCCCCAGCTTACCCTTCCCCCTCCCTGTGTCCTCAAGTCCATTCTCTACATCTACATCTTTATTTGTGTCCTTCCCCTAGGTTCTTCAGAACCTTTTTTTTTTTTTTTAGATTCCATATATATGTGTTAGCATACGGTATTTGTTTTTCTCTTTCTGACTTACTTCACTCTGTATGACAGACTCTACGTTCATCCATCTCACTACAAATAACTCAGTTTCCTTTCTTTTTATGGCTGAGTAATATTCCATTGTATATATGTGCCACATCTTTATCCATTCATGTGACGATGGACATTTAGGTTACTTCCATGTCCTGGCTGTTGTAAATAGAGCTGCAATGAGAACTTTGTTTTCATTTCTCTCTCTCTCTCTCTCTTTATGTTGAAGTATAGTTAACATACAATTTTAGGTTAGGTTCAGCTATACAACATAACAATTCAACATTTAAATACCTTACAAAATGATTACTATGGTATATCTAGTAACATATACAATGTTATTAAAGTATTATTGACCATATTATATATGCTGTATACCCATGAATTATTTATTTTATAACTAGAGGTTTGTAGCACTTAATCCCTTTCACCTATTTTTCCCAATCCTCCACATAACTCCCCTGTGGAAACCACCAGTCAGCACTCCATGTCTACAAGTCTGTTTTTGCTTTGCTTTGTTGTTTGTTTTGTTTTTTTGTGTTCCACATATAAGTGAGATCATAGGATATTTTTCTTTCCCTGTCTGACTTATTTCAATTAGCGTAATACCATCTAGATCCATCTATGTTGTCTCAAATGACAGGATTTCATTTTTGTATGGATGAGTCATATTCTTTTGTATATATACCACATCTTCTTTATTCATTCATCTATCTTTGGACACGTACAGGGACCAAATTTTGGCCGTTGTAAATAATGCTGCAATGAACAAAGGGTTGACATATCTTAGAATTAATATTTTTATTTTCATAGAGTAAACACCCAGAAGTGGAATTTCTGGATCAAATGATAGTTCTATTTTTAATTTTTTGAAGCAGTGGCATACTGTTTTCCATAGTGGCTGCACCAATGTGTCCAACAGTGTAGGAGAGTTCCTTTTTCTCTGCATCTTCACCAACACTTGTTATTTGTTGTCCTTTGATGATAGCCACTCTGACAGGTGTGAGGTATTATCTCACTGAGTTTTTGATTTGCATTTCCCTGATGATTAGTGATGTTGAGCATCTTTTCATGCATCTTTTGTCCATCTCTATGTTTTCTTTGGAAAAATGGCTGTTCAGGTTCTCTGCTCATTTTTTTAATCAGGTTATTTGTTGGGATATTGAGTTTTATAAGTTCTTTGTAAATTTTGGATATTAATCCTTTATTAGATATATAATTTGCTGATATCTTCTTGCATTTTGTAGATTACTTTATATTTTCTTGATGGTTTCCTTCTCTGTGCAAAAGTTTTTTAATTTGATGTAGTCTCATTTGTTTAGTTTTGCTTTTGTTGCTATTGCCTGAGAAGACAGATCCCCCAAATTATTGCTAAGATCAATGTAAAAGTACATACTGCATATGTTTCCTTTTAGGATATTTATGGTTTCAGGTCCTACATTTAAGTCTTGAATCCATTTTGACTTTATATTTTATATGGTGTAAGAAAGTAGTCCAGTTTGATTCTTTTGCATGTAACTGTCCAGTTTTCCCAGTACCATTTATTGAAGAGTCTGTCTTTTCCCCCACTGAATATTCTTACCTCCTTTGTTGTAAATTAAATGACCATATATGTATAGCTTTATTCCCAGGCATTCTATGATCGGAATCTTATGTGTCATTGATCTATGTGTCTGCTTTTGTGCCAGACTGATTTGAATATTATAGCTTTTTAGTGTGGTTTGGAATCAGGTATAGTGGTACCTCTAGGTTTCTTCTTCTTTATCAAGATAGCTTTCATTTTGGGGGGTCTTCTGTGATTCCATACAATTTTGGGTATTATTTGTTTCAGTTCTATGAAAAATGTCATTGGTATTTTCATAACATTGAAACTGTAGATTACCTTGATTAGTATGAATATTATAACAGTATTAAATCTTCCAAATTATGAATACAGGGTTTCTTTCCACTTATTTTTGTCACTTACAATTTCTTTTATTGATGTCTTATAGTTTTCAGAGTACAGAGCTTTCACTTCCTTAATTAAATTTATACATAGGTACTTTATTCTGTTTGATGCAATTGTAAATGGGATTTTCTTAATTTCTGTTATGTATAGAAATGCAGATTCCTATACACAGATTTTCCATACAGGAAAGAACAGATTTCTGTATGCTAATTTTGTATCCTGCAACTTTACCAGATTCATTTATTAATTCTGATAATATTTTTTTATTGGAGTCTGTATATTTTCTATATATAGTATTATGTCATTGGCAAACAGTGACAGTTTAACTTTTTTCTTTCCAATTTGGATTTTTTCTATTTCCTTTTACTGTCTGATTGCTATGGCTAGGACTTCCTATACAATGTTAAATAAATGAGGAAAGAGTGTGCATCGTTGTCATGTTTCTGATCTTAGAAAAAATGCTTTCAGCTTTTCACTCTTGATATGTGGTTGGCTGTGGGTTTGTCATATATCGCTTTATTAAGTTGAGGTATGTACCTTCTATACCAAATTTCTGGAGAGTTTTTATCATAAATTGATGTTGAATTTTGTTAATAACTTTTTTTTTTCTGTACCTATTGAGATGATCTTATGATTTTTATTCTTCAGTTCCTTGATGCACTCTATTACATTGTTTGATTTAGTGTTACTGAGCCATCCTTGCATCCCTGAGATGTTTTACACTTGATCATGGTATATGATCCTTTTAATGTATTATTAGATTTGGTTTGCTAATATTTTGTTAAGGATTTTTTCATCTATGTTCATCAGGGATACCAGCCTGTAATTTTTTTGGGGTGGGAGTGTCTTTGTCTGGTTTTTGTATCAGGGTGATGGCCCCAAAGAATGAATTCAGAAGCATTTTTTCCCTATACAACTTTCTGGAATAGTTTAATAAGGATAGACATTAACTCTTTTAAAATATTTAGTATAATTCCCCTGTGAAGCCATCTGGACTTTAGTTTTCTAGGAGATTTTTTAAATTACTAATCCAATTTTTACTGGTAATAAATCTGTTCATATATTCTATTTCTACCTGATTTAGTCTTGAGCAATTGTATATTTCTAGAAATGCATCCATTTCTTCTTGTCTGTCTATTTTATTGGTATATAATTGCTCATAGTAATCTCTTATGATTCCTTGTATTTTTGTTTGTTGTAATTTCTCTTTCATTTCTGATTTGATCAATTTGGGTCCTCCCTCTTTTTTTTTTGATGAGTTTGGGTAAAGGTTAATGAATTTAACTTATCTTTTGAAAGAACCAGCTCTTACTTTTATTGATTATTTCTATCATTTTTTGTCACTATTTCATTTATTTCTACCCTGATCTTTTATTATTTCTTTTCTTCTCTTAACTTTGTGTTTTGTTTGTCCTTGTTCTACTAGTTCCTTTAGGTGTAAGGTTAGATTGTTTATTTGAGATTTTTCTTGTTTCCCAAGGTACACCTGCATAGCCATAAACTTTCCTCTGGAACTGTTTATGCTGCTTCCCATAAAATATTTATTTATTTAATTATTGCACTTTTATTTTATATATAGTGCATTTTTGCATGACATTTATTTTGAAGAGCGTGTTTCCATTTTGTGAAAAATAAAGACCTTATTTAATGTAAATTTTATGTGCTCATTTAGTATGAATCCACTGATACTGTAAGTTTGTTATGAGCAGAGGTTATATTGTACTCACTTTTGCTTCCTATTCCTCCCCAAACATCAAACACAGTGCTGATGGAGTAAAATAATGGAGTGCTAAATTAATCTGGTTATTTTTCAGTGGGTATGTCTAGAAGAAAAAGCATATTTCTGAGTATGGATCCTAAGCCATCTGTGAGAGCTGAATTGAATTGAAAGACCTTTGTAATTCACAGGGAGAGAGTTCAACATAGCAGTGGATAGAGCATGGTCTCCAGAGACACTCTGGTTTTAAACCCTGCCTTCCACTTACTAGCTAAGTATTCATGGAAATTTTATGATACATCTCTTTCTCAGTTTCCTCAACTGGAAAAAAATGGAGCATTAAAAAAGTACCTAATTTACATAGTTGATGCAAAAATTGAGTTAAAATACATAAAGCTCTTGGAAGAGTGTCTTGTTCTGTACATGGTAAGAAGTTTATATGTCAATTATTATCATTTTAGTATATAATTATATTTATATAAATATTCTATATCCTGGACCTGGATGTCTGTTTCCTTTCTCAGTTTAGGGAACTTTTCAGATATCTTGTCTTCAAACGTGTCCCATGCTCCTTTCTCTAGCTCTTCTTCTGAACCCCTTTAATATGACTACTATTATGCTTGATGTTGTCACCGAGTTCTCTTAAACAGTCCTCACTTTTTAAATTATTTTTTTCTTTTTCTGTTCAGTTTCAGTGATTTCCACTATTCTGTTTTCCAGCCTGCTGAATCATCCCTCTGTATCATCTAATCTACTTTTGATTCCATCTAGTGCATTTTTAATTTCAGTTACTGTATTCTTCCTGTTTGGTTCTTCTTCATGTTTTCTAACTCTTTGTTAAAATTTTTAACTTCTAACTCTGTTCATCCAACTTTTTCTGGTTCTTTGAGTATCTTTATGATTATTACCTCGATCTCTTGACCATGATCACATAGATTGCTTATCTCCTGTTCACTTAGTTCTTCTTCTGGAGTTTTATCTTTTTGCTTCTTTTGGAACATATTTCTCTGTCACCTCATTTTGCCTAATTTGTTGTTTTTATTTATATGTATTTGGTAGATTGGCTACTTTTCCCAAACTTAGACTTAAATTTTTGTAGATGTCCTATGCATACCAGCAGTACACTCCCCTCTGGTCACCAAAGCTATATTCTTACGTGGGCTGTGGGGGGTTTTCTATTTTGCAGGCTGACTACTGTAGCAGTCAGGTAGTAGTGGCTGTCTGCTGGTTCAGTTGTTACCAGGCCATACCTTGTACAGAAGCCACCATTCACTAGTGAGTAGGACAGGGTCAGGAGGCAATTGGCTGCAGAATCCCTGGAGGTTCCAGGACTAGTGCTGGCTCACTGGTAGGCAGAGCTGAGTCCTAACATGGGTGGTTGTGACCTGGGCTCTTGGATCTGGTGTCAGCCTGTTGATGCATGGGACTGCTGCTGACACAGCTGGCTGCAGTGTCTGGGGTGCCCAAAGCCCACTGGTGAGTGGAACTGGATCCCAGCGTGGCTGGCTCTGTGGCTTTGTGGTTCTCGGAGCTGGTGTCAGCCTGCTGGTGGGCATTGCCAGGGCTCAGGGTTTCCCTGGGCTAGTGCCAGCATACTGATGTGTGAAACCAGATCCTGGAGTCTCTGGCTGCAGGTCCCTAGATGTTCTGAAGCTGTTGTCAGCTTGCTGGTGGGTGAGACTCAATCCTGAAGTGGCTGGCTGAGGTTTCCAATGTGTCCTAGAACTGGCATTGACCTGCTAGTTGGCAAGGCCAGGATCCAGGGCATTTCAGGCCTGGTGCCTGCCTGCTGGTGGGTCAGCTGGGTCCTGACATGTCATACTGCTGTGGCCCTGCATCTGGTTTCCAACTGCTGGTAGCCAGGCCAGGGGTCCCCAGGGCTGGTGCCTGCCCACTAGTGAGTGGAGTCAGGTTCAGGGGTCCCAAAACCTTTCTACTAGCTGTGTAGCTGGTTGATTTACTCCCTTTACTATAGTTTCCTTTAGCAGTGAGATATTTTTTCTTTTATAATTTTCATATTTCAATTGTAACCTTCTTTTTTTCCACTTAGAGAATTTCCTTCAACATTTCTTGTAAACTTGATTTAGTGATGCTCAACTTTTAGCTTTTTCTTGTCTGTAAAACTTTTTATCTCTCCTTAAATTCTGAATAATAACCTTGCCAGGTGGTGTATTCTTGGTTGTATTTTTTCCTCTCAACACTTTGAATATATCATCTATTCATCCATCTGTCAATCCATTGTGGCTTGCAAAATTTCTGCTAAAAGCTCAGCTGACAGTCTTATGTGTGTTTCCTTGTAGATAACAAGGTAATTGTTGCTTTACTGTTGCTACTTTTAAGATTTTCTCTTTATATTTAATTTTTGACATTTGATTTATGTGTCTTGGTGTAGACCTCTATGAGGATCTGTTCAGGACTCTCTGTACTTCTTGGACCTGGATGTGTGTTTCCTTTCCTAGCTTAGGGAAGTTTTCAGCAAGTATTTTTTTTCAAATAATTTCAATGCTCCTTTCTCTCTCCTCCCTCTGGGACTCCCTATAATGTGAATGTTAGTACCCTTGATGTTGTGCCAGAGGTTCATAAAATTATCCTCAAATTTTAAAATTCTTTTTTTTTTTCTTTTTTCTCTTCAGCTTGGGTGATTTCCACTACTTTGTCATCCCAAATCACTGATCCATTCTTCTACATCATCTAATCTATGGTTAATTTCTTCTGTATTTTTCATTTTAGATATTTTCTTAAGCTCTGATTTTTTTCTAAATCTTTGTTGAAGCTCTCAGTTGTTTCACCCATCCTCCTCCCTAGGTCCATGAACTTCTTTATAATCATTGCCTTGGGTAGATTGTTTATCTCCATTTTGTTTAGTTTTTTCCTAAGGTTTTGTTAAAACAAAATAATACTTTGTTTGGAACACATTCCTCTCTCTTCTCATTTTGCTTAATTCTCTGTGTTTATTTCCATTTATTAGGTAGGTCTGTTATATCTCCTAATTTTGGAGAAGTAGCTTTATGTAAGTCATATTCTATGGCCCAGCAGCATGCTCCTCTTTGGCCACAGGAACTATATTCTACAGAGCTGTCCCCTATATGTGGTGTATACACCCTATTTTTGTGGGGGGAAGAAAACTGTTGATGCACTGGTAGGCAAGGCTGATGCTGACCAGCTTGTTGCAAGGCCCAGCAACCCATGACTGCTGCAGGTGGGCAGGTGAATAAAGCAGTTTTCCTGCACAGCTGGGTTGTGGGGCCTAGCAGCATCTAAGTGCTGCAGGCATGCTGGGGGGCAGGGCAGGCTCCTAGTGGTAATAGGCTAGAAGGAAGATTCCAAATAGTTCTTGCCAGCACTGGTGTCAGTACAGTAGAATAAAGTCACAAAAATTGCTACTTCCAGTGTCTCATTCCCCAGGGGAGCCTCAGTTTCCCCCTTCCTCTCATGGAGGCTCTCTAAGTTCAGAAAGGGGATCTGACCCAGGCAAATTTTACACTGATGCTTCTGTGCTGGGATTCACAAGCATGAGAGATTTTGCTCACACCATTTAAGAGTGGAGTGTCAGTTTCCTACAGCCCTCCAGCTCTCCCAAACATAAGTCCTGCTGTTTTTGAAAGCCAGCCTTTTGGGGATCTCATCTTCCTGGTGCAGGACCCTAAGCTGGGAGCCTGATGTGGGGCTCAGACCCCTCACTCCTCAGGGATGACCTCTGGAGTTGTGATATTCTTCCTGCTTGTGAATCACCAACCCAGGGTGTGGTCCTTACTAGAAAGTGTCTCCACCTCTCTTACCCATCTTATGGTGGCTCCTTCTTTGTATGTTTATTTACAGAAAATATTTTCTGCTGGACTTCATGTAATTCTCAGAGTTAGTTGCTCTGTAAATATTTGTAATTTTGGTGTGCCCATGGGAGGAGGTGAACTCAGGGTCTTTCTACTCTGTCACCTTGATCCACCTGCTGGGCTTTGTTTTCTTTATGGCTATTTTTTAATTCAACATTTTAAATTGTAATACAAGAAATTGATTCTTTCCTATGGTTCTGTGAATTTTAACACATGTATAGATTCATATAACCACTACCAAAACTAAGATACTGTTCCATCACCCCTCAAAACTTCCTTGTGGCATATCTTTATTTTTCTACCACCTCCCAAGTATAAACTCTAGCAACTAATATGTTCTACATCACTATAGTTTTGTCTTTTTGAGAATATCATATAAATGTAATCATACCGTATGTATTGATACTTTGTAACCATGTAAATGGAATAATACAGTACGAATGATGACTTTCTTTTACTCAGCATAACTTCTTTTCAGAATTATTCAAGCTGTTGCATGTATTATTAGTTTCATCATTTTTATTGCTAAGTGGTATTAAATTTTGTGAATAAACCACTGTTTATCATTAACCCAATGAAGGACATTTGGGCTGTTTCCAGTTTTTATCTGTTACAAATAACACTGCTAGAAACAATCATGTCCAGAATTTTGTGTACATATGTTATTATTTTGCTAGAGTAAATGCCCAGTTGTTTGAATGGGTCTAGTGGCACGTTTATGTTTCATTTAATAAGAAACTGCATGGGACGTCCCTGGTAGTCCAGTGGTTAAGAGTCTATTCTCCCAATGCTGGGGGGGCCCAGGTTTGATCCCTGGTCAGATCCTGCATGCCTCAACTAAGAGTCTGCATGCTGCATCTAAAGGCATGCTGCAATGAAGATTCTGCATACTGCAACTGAAGATCCCACATACCACAACTAAATGCCCTGTGTACCACAATGAAGATCTCACACATGACAACAAAGATCCTGTGTGCCACAAATAAGACCCAGCACAACTAACTAACTAAATAAATAAATAAATAAACATTTAAAAAAAAAACTCACCAGGTTATTAAAAAAAAAGAAACTGCAAAACCGTTTTCCAAAGTGGTCTTGCATTTCTGTCAGTAATTCATGAGTGTTCTAATTGCTCTACATCTTCACCAACAGTTGGTAGTGTCAGCATTTTTTATTTTAGTTTTTCTACCAGGTGTGCAAGGTGTGTATAGAGATAATACATTTTGGTTTTAATTTGCATTTCTTTAGTGGCTAATAAATAACACTGAACATTTTTTCATGTGCTTACATCTGTATATCCTTTTTGGTAGAGTGTCTATTGTTAAAAGATAGACTGCAGAACAATAAAATTTTTTAAAGCTTATTTGACATACTTTATTTCTAATTGGGCAGCACTGAAATGAAAGTAGTTAAGAGTGCTGCACGAACAGGAACTGTGACAAGTTTTTTATAGAAAAGACTAGGAAGCCAAGCAGATAAATTTTTTTGATTGGCTATAACAAAGTGGTTGCCTTATAGCTCAATAGCTGAGTTGGTTATTTGTGATTGGTTGTTCTTAAGTTTCACTTTCTCCAATTCTAGTGCATTTACTCTGCCTTAGGTTTCAGTTTGCTTATGTAGGCTACCAATAATTTGAGCCCCAGTCTACTTGCATCCTTGTTTAATTACATTAACACTGTCCAAGTACTTTACAGTTTTTAAAAACTGGGTTGTTCATTTTGTTACTGCTGAGTTTTGAGATTTCTTTGTATACTCTGGTGGAATATCCTGTGTGATTTACAAATATTTTCTACCAATCTGCAGCTTGTCTTTGGATTTCTCTAGACAGTGCCTCCGGTAAAGCATTTTTTTTTTATTTTGAAAAATTATGATTTATCAATTTTTCTTTAATGGATCATGTTATTGGTGTTAGTTCTAAGAACTCTTGTTCCAAACCCAGTCAGGAAATGTTTGTTTTAAAAGCTTTTTATAGTTTTATGCTTTCATTGAGATCTATAATCCACTTGTAGTTAATTTTTGAATAAGATATGAAGTTTAGTTTGAATTTCACTTTTGTTTACATACAGTTTATGAACACCATTTGTTAAAAAAAAAAAAAAAAGACTTCCTTTTTCCCTTGAATTGCTTTTGCAATTTTTGTCAAGATAAAATGATCATATTTGCATGGGTCCATTTCTGGATTGTATTCTGTTCCATTGAAGTATATATATATATGTCTATATTTGACAATATCACATTATTACTGTAAATTTATATTAAATTTTAAATTCTAGTAGTGTAGTTCTCCCAAAACTGTTCTTTTTTCCAAATGACTTTACCTGTTGTAGTTTCTTTACCCTTTCAAATAAATTTTAGAATCAGCTTGTGTACATTTATAAAGCTCTAGCTGGGATTTGGGCTGACATTATATCAGATTCATAGATCACTTTGAGAAGAACTGATATATTTACTATGTTGAGTCTTCCAAACCATGATCTTGGTAAGTCTCTCCATTTACTTAAGTCACCTTTGATATCTTTTATCAACATTTTCGTGTTCAGCATACAGATCCTGTGTATGTTTTTTTAGATTCATGTCTAGGTATTTCATTTTTTGGAGCTATTGTAAATGATGTTGTGATTTTAAATCTTGTTTTCCAATTGTCCATCATTTGTATGTAGAAATACACAATTACATTTTCTGTGTTGATCTTGTATCCTACAACCTTACAAACCTCACTTATTAGTTCTGGGAGGGTTTTATATTATTATTCTCTGGGATTTTCTGCATAAAATTTTATGTCATCTGTATTATATTTTTAACCTGCATATAAATCTAAAGTTATTCCAAAATAAAAGTTTATTAATTTTTTTTTTCATAGAAGGTACATAAACCAATGCAAGACACCAATTTATGGGTCCTCTTATAGGAAAAAAGGCCATTTTAGAATATTAGTACCAAATGTAAATTTTCATCAGTGTTCTGGTTTAGCCATGATAAAGCAAAGGAAAAGTATCATAGTACAGATCATATATATATATATAATCTGTATCAACAAATACTTTCCCCAAAAGAAGGATTTAAATAGGTTCATTGAGTACAGAAGTTAGAGTTTATTAGTGTTTGTATAGGATAGTAATGGTTAAAACGTTGGAAGTAACCTGGGAAAAGTTTGTGGTACAACTTAAACACCAACAGGATATTTTTACTTGTTTGAGTTGTACATTCAATAAGGATTTATTGAGTATCTCTACCAATGGGCCATTGTAGGGACTGTAGGATGAATTAGAATATCTTAGTTATACTACAGAAGTGTACATTCCAGTGAGGAAGATAAGCTTATAAACACCATCAAAGAATCACAATAATGTTTGATAAGTGCTATAAAAGGACATGCACGTTTACTCATTCTATCCTATTGATTATTTGAAAATATTTTATGCTGTGAAAGAGTAAGAAGTCAAAAGTAGCTTTATATTACTCTAAATCCTTAACAAGAGTACATGAATTTTATTTCAGGCTATTCCCAACACTCTTCGAAACCCAGTCATACATGAATTATGCCTTCCCTGCCCAGAGATTATGAAACTACACCAACTAGTCTTCAGGATTTTAGTAGCAGCAATTGGGGCTATCTCTAGTTTGGGTTAAGTCATTCACCAGACTATTCATCCCATATGAATTTGTCATCCAAGTTCATCTCTAAAATTGTAAACCCTTGTTAGATTCCTCTTTTCTCTGTTTATGGAGTTAACAAACATAATCAACATGTGTCTATTAAGCATATACATAGACATAGATATGTTTTAGAAAACAGAAGCATAATGATGGTCCTTGTCCTTGAAAAACTCATACTCTACTGGATAAACAGGTTTTATTGTCACATTCTAGACTAAAAGTGCTACCTGGACTCAGAGAAGGAAGGAATCTAATTCTGTAAGCTTCTCCTACTGGTTTTGTATTTTGATACTTTAATAATATTATTTTCTACTAAACTGTTTCTAAAATTTTTCCCTTTTATTTCTCTCTTTAAAAATGAAAGACAAAGAGAAGAAGGGTGTTGGGTATAATTCTAACTCTGGTCCCTGTTTTTGTAGCAACATCTCTCTGCCAGATAACCAGTGTAAGACAGCAATTGTACTCAAGAGTTGACTTTGGTATAAAAACTTTTAAAAACAAAATTGTCTTCAGCATATGTCTATTTACTTTCTACACTTTCTATTTTTTTCTTCTTCTTCATCTTTCAAGCATTCAGAGCTGTCAATATTTACCACACAGCACCCTACATGGAGTACAGAATTTACCCACAACCCAAACTTTACTTTCCCTTCACTTTTCTCACCTTTATTTTAACTTTCTTGGGATTTTCCCTGATCTTGCTTATCTGTTTGATTAGATTCAATTCAGTACTGGGTCATATTGACTATCTTTACTTACTCCCTGCAGGAACTATAAATAATTTAATAGCTACACTATTTGCAAAACCATCTAAAGAAGTAAGTAACATGAACTTTGTAAGGAAAAGACAGAAAAACTTTTAAGTGTCATGGTGGGTACACTACATACAACAATGTTTTTGTAGGAATTTACCCTGTCTTAATAATTCCCTGAATGAATCTGTCTTTCACATAATTTTTTCTGTTATTAGAGGATATACTTTTTCTCTATGTCAGGATATTTTGAAGTCATCAAGCAGCTAGAAAAACCTCAGATGAATCTTAAAGACAAGAGATCATTCAAGAAAACAGGGATGAAAGTAATTTTCCTTATTTCTTTTGCATGATCTTCAATAACTCTGTAGTCAAAACTAAAATCTGAGAACAGATAAATGATAATAGATTCCAAGACACAAATTAGGCACATTAACCCAAGGTGGGAGTAAAAGAAAAACTCATGCTGCTTGAAATGTACAATTTATTTCTTAATTTTCTACATGCAATGGAAAATACTTGGGCCTAACTAAATGAATGCACCAGGTTTATTTTTGAGGCACAATGTACAATAAATGAAGTACCTATTGGAGTGACTCCCTTTACTGTTGGGAAGCCAATTTGTTCAGTCCTTTCAGAATTGGATTATTAAATTATAATTAGAGGGCAAATTGTGAGGAGGCAATGTTCAAATCCTTTGAACCATACTTCCTTGTGATTTCTCCTGGTGATGTTTCAGGAAAAATATGCAAAGTACTCTCTTGCTGTAGATGCCTTATCAGTAGGGCTTTACACTAACTTTTAGTAGAGTTAATGACCTCCTTATGTAGATACTCAAAAGTTAATAACATTCTCACCTATATATATGATTCTTACCAGAGAAATATTCAGGTCTAAAGACACACACAGATAGAAAGTGAAGGGATGGAAAAGGTATTCCATGCAAATGGAAATGAAAAGTAAGCTGGGGTAGCAATACTTATATCAGAGAATCTAGACTTTAAAACAAAGATTGTAATAAGAGACAAAGAAGGACACACAGAACATTTCAGGGAGGTGGTCAAGATGGCAAAGTAGGAAGACCCTGAACTCACCTTCTCTCATGGGTACACCAAAATTACAACTATTTACAAAGCAACTATTGATGAGAATGACCTGAAAACTAGCAGAAAAGATTTTCCAAACTAAAGATATAAAGAAGTAACCATGTTGAGATGGGTAGGAGGGGTGGAGAAGTAGTATAGTCAAGACCTACACCTTTGGGTAGGTGAACTACAAACAGGAGAATAACCACAATTGTAGAGGTTCTCCGTGAGGAGCAAGGGATCCAAGCCCCACATTGGGCTCTCAATCCTGGGGGCTATGTACCAGGAAGACGAGCCTCCAGAAAATCTACCTTTGAAAGCCAACAGGGCTTTTGTACAGGAGAGTGAGAGGGCTGTAGAAAACAGAGACTCCTCTCTTAAAGGGCTACACAAAATTTCATGCGCTCTGACACCCAATGCAGGGAAAATAATTTTTTTTTTAAATTATTAGCACCTTTAATTATTATTTATTTATTTATTTGGTTGTGTTGGGTCTTCGTTTCTGTGCGAGGGCTTCCTCTAGCTGCAGCAAGTGGGGGCCACTCTTCATCATCGTGCGTGGGCCTCTCACTATCGTGGCCTTTCTTGTTGTGGAGCACAGGCTCCAGATGCACAGGCTCAGTAGTTGTGGCTCATGGGCCTAGTTGCTCCGCGGCATGTGGGATCTTCCCAGACCAGGACTCGAACCTGTGTCCCCTGCATTAGCAGGCAGATTCTCAACCACTGCGTCACCAGGGAAGCCCCAGGGACAATAATTTGAAAGAAGCCTAGGTCAATTCCATTTGCTGATTTTTGAGAATATCCCTGAGAGGCAGGAGGCAACTGGAACTTCCCCTGGAGATATAGATGCTGGCAGTGGCCATTTTTGGAAGCTTATTTTACCAGGAGAACACTAGTGCTGGCAAGCACCATTTTATGTTCCTCCCTCTAGCCTATTAGTGCCTGGGAGTTATCTCCAAGCCGCCCAGCAGCATCAGACCCAGGACTTTCCAGGCTAAGCAGCCAGCCATGTGGGGATTAGCCCCAACCACCAGTGGGCCAACACCAGCTCTGAGATTTGTCAGGACATAAAGCCAGCTTCCCTGACGCCCAGACCCACCACTAGCAAGCTGGCAGCACCTACATGAGGAAAGACCTGTCAGGCAACACGGCCAGACGCTATCTCTGCTTACCAGTTCAAGCACAGTAGTTGGCCCCAACACAAGAGGCCCACACAGCCCACACAGGGAGTGCCCATAGTTCTAGTGACCAAAAAGATTATGCTGCTGGACCCCATAGGATGTAAAGCCATTCCCCCAAGATTAGGAAGCATAACAAACCTACATAGTACATAGAAATAAAAACAGGGAATTAGGCAAAATGAGGAGTCAGAGGAGTATATTCAAAATGAAAGAAAAAGATAAAACTCCAGCAGAAGAACTAAGCAAACTAGAGATAAGCAATCTATTGGATGAAGAGTTCAAGGTAATGATCATAAAGATGCTCATCAAACTTGGGAGAAGAATGGATGAACAGAGTGAGAAGTTTAAAGAAGAGTTAGAAAATATAAAGAACGAAAGAGGGTTGAAAAATATAATAACTAAAATCTTTAAAAGATACTAAAAGGAATTAACAGTAGATTAAAAGATTCAGAGGAACAGATAAACAATTAACAGTAAAAGAGAGTTGTGGAAAATTTTCTGTCACCCAAGGTAAAAGAAAAAGCTTTTTTTTTTTTTAATGACGATTGTTTGAGACCTCTGAGACAATGTAAGTGTACCAACATTCATATAATAGGGATCTTAGAAGGAAAAGAGGGAGAAAAAGGAGCAGAGAACTTATCTGAGGAGATAATAGCTGAAAATTTCCCTAACCTGGGAGAGAAAACAGACATTAATGTCCAGGAAGCACGAAGAGTCCCAAACAAAATGAACTCAAAGGGATCCACACCAAGACCCCTTATAATTTAAGTGACAAAAATTAAAGAAAAAGAGAATCTTACAAGCAACAAAGGAAAAGCAAATAGTTACATGATGACATGATACTATATATAGAAAACCTTAAAGATGCCACCAAAAAACTATTCTAACTAATAAATGAATTTAGCAATGTTGCAAGATACAACATAAATATAAAGAAATCTGTTGCATTTCTATACACTAAGAGCAAACAATCAGAAAGAGAAATTAAGAAAACTATCCCATTACAATTGCATCAAAAAGAATAAAATAGCTAGGCAACAATCTAACCAAGATTTTAAAAGACTTGTACTTGAGAATGTATTTCAATAATGAAAGAAATTGGAAATGAAATGACACAAACAAATGGAAAGATAACCCAAGCTCCCAGATTTGAAAAATGAATATTGTTTAAATGACCATACTGTACAAGGCAGTATACAGAAGCAATGAAATCCCTATCAAAATAGCAAGGCATCTTTCACAGAACCAGAACAGATAATTCTAAAATCTGTATGGAATCACAAAAGACCCTGAGTAGCAAAAGAATCTTGAGAAAGAAAACAAAGTTGCAAGTATCTCGTTCCCTGATTTCAAACTATTCTACAACTCAGTCATCAAAACAAAATTTGTGTGGTACTGGCACAAAAACAGACACATAGATGAAAGGAACAAAATAGACAGCCCAGAAATAAACCCATGCTTATATGGTCAATTAATCTATGACAAAAGCGGCAGGAATATGCAGTTGGGAAGAGATAGCTTCTTCAATAAATTGTGTTAGGAAAACTGGACATGTACATACAAAAGAATCAAATGGGACTAATTTCTGACACCATATACTTAAATGTGAGACTAAAATGTGAGACTTAGATGTGAGACCTGAATCTGTAAATCTCCTAGAAGAAAACATGGGCAGTATGCCCTTTGACATCAGTCTTAGCAATATTTATTTTTGATATGTCTCCTCAGGCAGTGGCAACAAAAGGAAAAATAAGCAAAAGGAACTACATCAAACTAAAAAACTTTTATTTTGTGATGGAAACAATCAACAAAATAAAAAGCAAATTCTCCTACTAAATGGGAGAAGATATTTACAAATGATATATCTGATATGGGTTTGATATTCAGAATTTACAAAAAACTCATGCAACTGAAAATTAAGAAAAAACAAAAACAGAAACAACTCAATAAGTGAGCAGAAGACCTTAGTAGACATTCTTTCAAAGATGGCCAACAGACACATGAAAATTTGCTCAACATAATTAATCATCAGAGAAATAAAAATCAAAACCATGATGAGATATCACCTCACACCTGTCAGAATGATTATCAGCAAAATACAACAGATAACAAGTGTTGGCACAATGTGGAGGAAAGAAACCCTCTTGAATTATTGGTGGCATTGTAAATTGGTATAGCTACTGTGAAATAAAAATATTGAGATTCCACAAAAAATTAATGATGGAACTGCCATATGATCCAATAATTTCACTTCTGAGTATTTACCAGATGAAATCAAAAATTTGAAATGATATATGCACCCCAATGTTCATTGAAGCATTAATTACAATAGCCAAGATATGGAAGCAACCAAAGTGTCCATCAACAGATGAATGGGTAAAGGAGAAGTGGTATATATATATATATATATATATATATATATATATATATATATATATATATATATATATATATATATATATATATATATATATATATATATATAAAATGAAATATTACTCAGCCAGAAGAAAAATGAAATCTTGCCATTTGGGACAACCTGGATGGATTTAGAAAGTATTATGCTAAATAAAGTAAGTCAGACAGAGAAAGACAAATATTGTATGATCTCACTTATATGTGAAATCTAAAAAAGAAAACAAAACAGACTCATAGATACAGAGAACAAACATGTAGTTAGTTGTCAGGAAAAAAGGTGTGGGGGAATGGGTAAAATAGGTGAAAGGGATTAAGAGGTACAATCCACCAATCATATAATAAATGTCATGGGGATGTAATATACACCATAAGAAATATGCTCAATATTATTGTAATAGCTTTGATGAGGACCAATGGTTACTGGACTTATCATGGAGGTCATTTCATATTGATGCAAATGTTAAATCATTATATAGTACACCTAAAACTAACATAATACTGTACATCAACTATATTTCAATTTAACAAGTCAACATTTTCATCCACTTAAAAATATATTCTGAACTGGGTAAGACAGTTGAGAATTCTATTTCCAAAGACATCTGCACATGTATATCTGCATCTTTGCATGCCTGCTACATGCAGTCTTGCATTTTGTCTAATTCTATATTTCAAATGGCCTTTGTGAACTTATGAATAATGTTTCTTTATCTGCATGAGCAGCAAATTACATGTGTAATATGGTATCTGTACACATACCGTGAATTGCATTTTCTCTTTTCAGGTCTCTGTAGATTTAGCCACAGTCATCCAATCTTTGTATAATTTTACTTCCAATTGTGATGTTATGACACTTGCTTTAGTTTACTTTGTGTCATTATTTATTGGGGTTTGACTCTGAGGCACAGTGTTAGAAAAATAAAATATATTCTCTTTTTATTTTTCTACATCACTAAATGGTACAGATGCCTCTTGCACACTATATTTCTGTAACATGTAGAACATATTGTGTTTCTGTCCTATTCCTGTTATTTTGATTTTATTTTTTATTTTATTAGACAGTGTGTCTTTTTATAATTCAAAAAATACATAATAGATTAATATATTAAAAATCTTACACTATTATTGTCTTGGTTACTTCAAAACCCTGAACAAGTAATCTAAAATGATACGCTTATTTATGATGATTTTATCAAACTAAAATGACAACATTCTTTCATGTACAGCAATGAATGTTTCCAAAACACAAAACCTAAGCATAATCATTATAACTGTTTGGGAGGAAAAGTTTGTGAAGGTCACTGAGAACAGTGGGCACAATGTTTATCTCTAAATAAAGCAGAATGGGGAGGAAACCATGATGGCAGAGGAGTAGGAGGACATGGAGTTCATCTCTCTCCACAAATGCATCAAGAATACATCTACAGATGGAACAATTCTCACAGAACACTGGCTGAACACTAGCAGAAGACCTTGGACACTGGAAAGGACAGGGAAGATCCCTGCATAACCAGGTAGGGTGAAAGAAAGAAGGGAAAAAGAAGAAGAGAGGAAGCAGGATGGGATATGCACCCCTGGGAGGAGCTGAGGCAGAGGAGAGGTTCACGCATCTGGGGAAGCCCCGTCAACAATGTGGAAATTAGTTAGGACAGAAGAGGAGCAGCTGAGGCTGTCAGAGGAGGGTGAAACGGCCAGTCTGTGGCAGAAAGGACAGAGTGAGACCTACATAGATGGTCTGTGCCACAGCCCTGCATGGTGCACACCAGGATGTGTGCACAGGGGTCTGAGAGCTGGAATGTGAGGATTGGAGAGCAGTCCCAGGGGGAAGACTGCTGTTGTCTGTGAGGAGACAGGCTGAGGGGATGGGGGGAGGTAATCCCCAACTGGGAATGCTTCTGCAGGAAACTGAGACTGCCATAGAAGCAAGGTGACACAGTTGAGTAACGTGCAGTGGGTGGAGCCACCATTGAAACCTCTCTCTCCCCATGTGTCAGCCCCCTTCCCTGCCAGGCACTAGAAAAAGCCCCCACCAGAGCTGGCCTTCTCGTACCTGCCACCAGACACTAATAAAAGCCCCCACCAGGGCTGACCTTCTTGCGCTGGGCTCCAGGCACTAGGAAAGGCTCCCACTAGTGCTGGATCTCTCACACTTGTGGCCACTGGCTTTCCCATGACCCAGTAAGTTGTGCCACCTGTGCACCCCGTCATCATCAGGACAGATTCGAGTGCTCCAGGGCAGCCTCAGGAGCAGACTCCCATGAGTGGCCAACAGGCAGAGGTGGGGCTAAAACCACAGATGAGCCCCAGGGGCATGGTGACTAAGGAAGAGGAACAAAAATCTTTCTGTGCAGCTACACAAACTGCAGATTAAATCACTGCAATCAGCTTGGTAAACCCTGCATCTATGGAATACCTGAATGGACAATGAGTGTTCCCACAACTGAAACCAGTCTAGCTCTAGCAGCCATGGACTTTGGGGACTAGTACACGTTGGAGTTGGGCCAGGTCAGAGTCTGAGCTGCCTCCACAGTGCCCACAGGGGGACCAGAGACCTACCTAGAGGTTTTGGAGGGCCTTCTGGGAGGCAGAGTTTGGCTGTGACTAACAGTGGGAGCAAGGACACTGACAGCAGAGACCCAGGAAAATATAATTATTACTATGTTTTTATGTATGATTTCTTTTGTTCTTTTGTTGTGGGGATTTTCATTTGTTTTTATATTTATTTAGTTTTTTTTAATTAATTTTTTTTTATATATTTCTATTTCTATGTTACTTTTTTGTTGTTCTGTGTTTTTTCCTTAGTTTTTTTCTTTCCTTTGTTCTACTTTGTTTTTTTCTCTTTTTCCTTTGTTCTATTTTTTCTTATCTTTTTATCATCTTTTTTCTACCACTTTTGTGTTTGTTTTGTTTTGTTCGTTTTTTCCCTTCAGTTTTTGTTTTATTATTTTTTATTTTTGTGAGTTTTGTTTTTTAATTGTTTGATTTCATTTGGGGATTCTTTTGTTTGCCTGGTTGGTTTCTTGTTTTCTCTGTTTTTGTTTCTTATTTTGTATGTGTTTGGGTTTGTTTTTTTGTTTTTGTTTTTGTTTGTTTAGTTTTGCTTTTACCATTTGTCTGGGGTTTTGTTTGTTCATTTGTTTGTTTTTAATTTTTGATGTTGCTGTTTGCTTGTTTTGTCTTTGCTATTTGTCTTGGGTTTTGTTTGTTTTCATTTGTGTTCTTCTGGCCCTTTTTTATATTTTCCATTTTTCTTTTCTTGTTTTCCCCTTTTCTGCCATGTGTGGCTTGTGGAGGTCTTAGTTCCCAGGCCAGGGGTTGGGTCTGAGACCCTGGGGTGGGAGCTCCGAGTCCAGGATACTGGAACATCAGAGAATTCCTGGCCACAGGGAATATCAATCAGTGACAGCTCTCCCAGAGGTCTCCATCCAACTACAAGACCCAGCTCCACCCAACTGCCTGCAGGCTCCAGTGCAAAAGGCTCTACACCAAATAACAAGCAAGACAGGAACACAAAACCACTCATGAGCAGATAGACTGGCTAAAGTTGTACTAAACCCACAGACACCCAAAACACACTGCCTGATGTGGCCCTGCCCATCAGAGGGAAAATATCCAGCTCCACACAGCAGAACTCAGGCATCAGTCCCTCAACCAGGAAACCTACACAAGCCACTGGACCAACTTCACCCACTGGGGGCAGACACCAAAAGCAAGAGGAACTACAACCCTACAGCCTGCAAAAACGGAGACTCCAAACACAGTAAGTCAGACAAAATAAGATGAGAGAGAACTATGTCGCAGACGAAGGAGCAAAGTAAAAACCCACAAGACCAAATAAAGGAAGAGGAAATAGGCAATCTACCTGAAAAAGAATTCAGAGTAATTGTAGTCAATATGATCCAAAATCTTGGAAATAGAATGGAGAAAATATAAGAAACGTTTGGCAAGGACCTAGACAAACTACAGAACAAGTAAACAGTGATGAACACAATAACTGAAATGAAAACTACACTAGAAGGAATCAATAGCAGAATAACTGAGGCAGAAGAATGGATAAGTGACCTGGAAGATAGAATGGTGGAAATAACTGCCACAGAGGAGAATTAAAAAAAAGAATGAAAAGAATTGAGGACAGGTTCAGAGACCTCTGGGACAACATTAAATACACCAATATTCTAATTATAGAGGTCACAGAAGAAGAAGAGAAGGAGAAAGGGTCTGAGAAAATATTTGAAAAGATTATAGTTGAAAAATTCCCTAACATGGGAAAGGAAATAGTCAATCAAGTCCAGGAATCACAGAGAGTCCCAACAGGATAAACCCAAAGAAACATGCTGAGACACATATTAATCAAGGTAACAAAAATTAAATACAAAGAAAGATATCATAAACAGCAAGGGAAAAGCAGCAAATAGCATACAAGGGAATCCCCATTAGGTTATCAGCTGATTTTTCAACAGAAAGTCTGCAAGCCAGAAGAGAGTGGCATGATATATTTACAGTGATGAAAGGGAAAAACCTACAACCAAGATTTCTCTACCCAGCAAGGCTCTCATTCAGGCTTGACGGGGAAATCAAAAGCTTTACAGACAAGCAAAAGTTAAGAGAATTCAGCACCACAAGACCAGCTTGGCAAGAAATGATAAAAGAAATTCTCTAGTCAGGAAACAAAAGAGAAGAAAAAGACCTACAAAAAGAAACCCCAAATAATTAAGAAAATGGCAAGAGGAATATTCATGGCAATAATTAATTTAAATGTAAATGAATTAAGTGCACAAACCAAAAGACACAGACTGCCTAAATGGATACAAAAACATGACCCATGTATATACTGTCTACAAGAGACCCACTTCAGACCTAGGGACACATATAGACTGAAAGTGAGGGGATGGAAAAAGATATTCCATGCAAATGAAAATAAAAAAAAAAAATCTGGAGTAGCAATACTCATATAAGAAAAAAATAGACTTTAAAATAAAGACTGTCACAGAGACAAGGAAGGACACTACGTAAGGATCAAGGGATCAATCCAAGAAGAAGATATTACAGTTGTAAATATTTATGCACCTAAAATAGGAGTACCTCAATACATAAGGCAAATGCTAACACCGATAAATGGGGAAATTCTCCAGTTACACCAATGGATAGATCATCCAGACAAAATATTAATAAGGAATCATAGCCTTAAATGACACATTATACTCGATAGACTTAATTGATATTTATACGACATTCTACCCAAAAACAGTGGAATATACATTCTTCTCAAGTGCACATGGAACATTTTCCAAGATAGATCACATCTTGGGTCACAAATCAAGCCTCAGTAAATTTAAGAAAATTGAAATCCTATCAAGTATCTTTTCTGACCACAAAGCTATGAGGTTATAAATCAATTACAGGAAAAAAATACTAGAAATTACAAACACATGGAAGCTAAACAACATGCTATGAAATAACCAAGAGATCACTGAAGAAATCAAAGAGGAAATCAAAAAATACCTAGAAACATATGACAATGAAAACATGATGACCCAAAACCTATGGGATGCAGCAAAAGCAGTTCTAAGAAGGAAGTTTATAGCCACACAATCCTACCTCAAAAACAAGAAAAATCTCAAATAAATAATCTAACCTTACACCTAAAGCAACTAGAGAAAGAAGAACAAACAAACCCGAAGTTAACAGAAATCACGAAGATCAGAACAGAAATTAAAAAAAAAAAAAAACAAGAGCAAAGATCAATAAAACTAAAAGCTGGTTCCTTGAGATGAAAAACAAAATTGATATACCTTTAGCCAGACTCATCAAAAAAAAAAGGGAGAGGACTCAAATCAGTAAAACTAGAAACAAAAAAGAAGTTACAACTGACACTGCAGAAATACACGAGATCATACGAGACTACTACAAGCAACTCTATGCCAATAAAATGGACAACCTGCAAGAAATGTACATGTTCTTACAAAGGTACAAGCTTCCAAGACTGAACCAGGCAGAAATAGAAAATACGAACAGACAAATGACAAGTAACAAAATTGAAACTAATTAAAAATCTTCCAACAAACAAAAGTCCAGAACCAGATGGTTTCACAAGCAAATTCTATGAAACATTTAGAGAAGAGCTAATACCTATCTTTCTCAAACTCTTCCAAAATATTGCAGAGACAAGAACACACCCAACCTCATTTTACAAATCCACCATAACCCTGATACCAAAACCAGACAAAGATATCACAAAAAAAAGAAATTACAGGCCAATATCACTAATGAACATAGATGCAAAAATCCTCAACAAAATACTAGCAAACCAAATCCAACAACACATTAAAAGGATCATACACCATGATAAAGTGGTATTTATCCCAAGGATGCAAGGGATTATTCAATATATGAAAATCAATCAGTGTGATACACTATATTAACAAATTGAAGAATAAAAACCATATGATCATCTCAATAGATGCAGAAAAAGCTTTGAACAAAATTCAACACCTATTTATGATAAAAAAACCCTCCAGAAAGTGGGCATAGAGGGAACCTACATCAACATAATAAAGGCCATATATAACAAAACCACAGCAAACATTACTCTCAATGGTGATAAACTGAAAACATTTCCTCTAAAGTCAGGAACGAGACAAGGGTGCCCACTCTCACCCCTATTATTCAACATAGTTTTGGAAGTCCTAGCCACAACAATCAGAGAAGAAAAATAAATAAAACGAATCCAAATTGGAAAAGAAATAAAACTGTCACTGTTTGCAAATGACATGATACTACACATAGAAAATCCTAAATGTAGCAACAGAAAGCTATTAGAGCTAATCAATGAATTTAGTAAAGTTACAAGATATAAAATTAATGCACAAAATTCTTTTGCATTCCTATATACTAACAACAAAAGATCAGAAAGAGAAATTAAAGAAACAATCCCATTTACCATTGCAACATAAAGAATAAAGTACCTAGGAATAAACCTATCTAAGGAGTCAAAAAAAAACTGTATGCAAAAAATTATAAGATGCTGATGTAAGAAATCAAAGACAACACAAAAAGATGGAGACATACACCATGTTCTTGGATTGGAAGAATCAATATTGTGAAAATGACTATACTACCCAAAGGAATCTACAGACTCAATGCAATCCCTATTAAATTACCAATGGCATTTTTCACAGAACTAGAACAAAAAAAATTTCACAATTTGTATGGCAACACAGAAGACCTAGAGTAGCAAAAGCAATCTTGAGGAAAAAGAAAAAAAAACAGAGTTGGAGGAATAAGGCTCCCTGACTTCAGACTCTACTACAGTGCTACAGTAATCAAGACAGTATGATACTGGCACAAAAACAGAAATATAGATCAATGGAACAAGATAGAAAGCCCAGAGATAAACACACACACCTATGGTCACATTATCTTTGACAAAGGAGGCAAGAATATACAGTGGAGAAAAGACAGCCTCTTCAATAAGTGGTGCTGGGAAAATTGGACAGGTACGTGTAAAAGTATGAAATTAGAACACTCCCTGACACCATACACAAAAATAAACTCAAAATGGATTAAAGACCTAAGTGTAAGGCCAGACACTATGAAACTCTTAGAGGAAAACATAGGCAGAACACTCTTTGACATAAATCGCAGCAAGATCTTTATTGACTCACCTTCTTGAGTAATGAGAATAAAAACAAAAATGAACAAATGAGACCCAATTAAACTTAAAAGGTCTTGCACAGCAAAGGAAACCATATACAAGATTAAAAGACAACAGAATGGGAGAAAGTATTTGCAAACATAGCAATGGACAAAGGATTAATCTCCAAAATATACAAACAGCTCATGTAGCTCAATATCAAAAAAAAAAAAACAATCAAAAAATGGGCAGAAGGCCTAAATAGACATTTTTCTAAAGAAGAAGTATAGATGGCCAACAAACACATGAAAAGATGCTCAACATCAGTAATTATTAGAGAAATGCAAATCAAAACTACAATGAGGTGTCACCTCAGAGTGGTCAGAATGGCCATGATCACACAATCTAAAAACAATAAATGCTGGGGAGGGTGTGGAGAAAAGGGAACCATCTTACACTGTTGGTGGGGATGTAAATTGCTACAGCCACTATGGAGAACAGTATGGAGGTTCCTTAAAACACTAAAAATAGAACTACCATGTGACCCAGCAATCCCACTCCTGGGCATATACCCAGAGAAAACCATAATTCAAAAAGACACATGCATCCCAATGTTCATTGCAGCATTATTTTCAATAACCAGGACATGGAAATAACTTAAATATCCACCAACAGAGGAATGCATATGGAAGATGTGGTATATAGATAAAATGAAATTTTACTCAGCCATATAAAGGAATGAAATTGTTTAATTTGTAGAGACATGGATGAACCTAGAGACTGTCATACAGAGTGACGTAAGTCAGAGAAAAACAAATATCATATATTAACTCATACATGAGGAATCTGAAAAAATTGGTATATATGATTTTTTTACAAACAGAAATACAGCCACAGACATAGAGAACAAACATATGGATACCAAGGAGGAAAGGTGGGTGGGATGAATTGGGAGATTGGGATTGGCATATATATACTATTGATACTATATATAAAACAGATAACTAATGACGACCTACTCTATAGCACAGGGCACTCTACTCAATGCTTTGTGGTGACCTAAATGGGAAGGAAATCCAAAAAAGAGGGGATATATGTATCCGTACAGCTGATTCACTTTGCTGTACAGTAGAAACACAACATTGTAAAGCAACTGTATTCCAATAAAAACTTTAAAAAATTAATGTGGAAAAGTATATAGAACTTACTACTTTGAAATTGGAAAAGTTGGTATTGAAATTCTATAAAGGGAATGATATACTTAATGTATGTTCATTTTACTTTTTAAAATTGTGGTAAAATGTATAACACAAGAATTGCAATTATAATGTTTTTAAAGTGTGAAATTTTTGTGGCATATTTACATTCACATTGTTGTGCAGTCATCACCACATTCTGTTTCCACCTAGTTTCCGTCACCTCAAACTCTCCCTCTGCCTCAGTCCCTGACAATCTCTATTCTTTTTTCTGTCTCTTTAAATGTTTCTAGTCCAAAAATTTCATATAAGTAGAATCATACAATATGTCCTTTTTTCTTTTCAACCTTTGATTTTAAAACTTTTCAAAAATACAGAAAAATTGAAAGAATGATACAATGAAATCCCATTTACCTACTACCTACATTCAACAGTTAATATTTTGCAATATTTGTTTTATCGATCTACATATACTAATTTTCTTCTTTGTTATGGTGTTAAAGTATGCATCATATAAAATTTATCATCTTAACCATTTTTAAGTTCACAGTTTAGAAGTGTTAAGTATAAGAACTTTTTCATCTTGCAAATCTAAAACTCAATTTCCTTTAAACAGCAACTCTCTTTTACCTCATCTTCCAAGCCCCTCATAACCACTATTTTACTTTCCTTTTCTATGAGTTTCAGTACTTTAGATACTTCATATAAGTGAAATTTGTCTTTTTGTGACTGACGTGTTTCTCTTAGCTTAATTTTGTCAAGTTTCATCCATGTTGCAGCATGTGGCAAGAAATCCTCCTTCCTTGCTAAGGCTGAAAGTAGTCCATCATATGTATGTAACACATTTTGTTTATCAGTTCACCCACCGATGGACACTTGGGAAACTCCCACTTCTGGGCTAACTAGTTCTGTTGTGAATAAAGGTGTGTAAATATCTCTTTAAAAAAAGTAAAGCAGAATGGGCATAAAATGCAATGCTCACAGTAAACTACAATATGAAATTGATATAATTCCAATAGTTGTCTTACTATTCGATATATTTAATATTTTCATGGGAATATCAATAGATCTATTTTATAGATGAGGATATTAAAGCACAGCATGAAGAGTAGTAGAGGTTTCCCCTTTGTTGTTTACCTACTTTCATAAATATATCCCTAAAATGAGTCTTACAGTTGATGGAATTGATAAGTCCCTAAGGCCACACTGAAAGAAACCTGATAATACTGAGTAAATTGGGCTATATTTACACTGAATACAGTTTTGTTAATTCTTTGACCTTGTTGAGACCATGTACTTTGTTGGTCTCCTCTCTAACCTGGCACAGGCAACTCTGGTAGCAAATCAAAGTGATGGAGAAGAAAGGAGAATGAATCAATTGTGACATTTAAAATCTTCTTAAAAGTTTTTGAAACTTCTTGAAGACAAAAGCTCTATGAAGTTATCTGAGGCTCTAAGAAAGGATTGTCTATTATTTATGCATCTCATACACTATAATTTCCCAATGATTTCTAATCAACTTAGTAACACCAGGGCACAATATTTTTCAGAGCAGTTAACAATTTGACAATAAGAATACTTCATTTATCTTTTTTTATAAAGAACAGTGCCCTTCCTCACATAGTACAAATGTTTTCATTATTTATTGTCTCCTCAAGCTCAGTTGAACACATGACTCATAATTGAGAGAGAGCTCTTTATATATGTTGCATCATCTGATGGCTTTGAGAATATATAAAGTATCTACATCAGTCAGTGTATCTGCAGATGAAATGACTGTAAATGAGTGAATCATCAAATGTAGCTTTGGCTTCCATGAGCAATCTCATTTCCCATTTGTACTAATGCAGCTCCCTCTCAAACAGCTGTGGAATTTAATAAGATAATAGTATCATATAATTTTTAGAGCTATAAGAAACTTCAGAAAACTTTATACCCTCTTCTTTGAAATCTTGGTGAGGATACAAATACTCAGTCTAGTTAAGAGTTTGGGTACAAAGTCACATAGCATGGTAGTATCCAGTCTGAACCACAGTCCTTTTTTTTCAATCTAATACGTGTCCTTTTCAAAAATAACTTTTATAGTTTTTGCATTTGTTGAATTCAGTACAGTTCATCTGTCTCTTTTACTGAATGGTAAACATTCAAGGAAGTAGAAATAATTTTAAGTTGTATTAATTACTATGTTTACAGTTCTAAGAAAATATTGAGAAAATAAATTTTTTCTTCTTTTCATTTTCAAGATTCTTGAATACAATTTTGCTGGCTATGTACTTCAGAAAATTAGACATAGTCTATAATTAATGTCTAATAGTCTGAAAGGAAAAACAGAATTAATTTCCTACATGATGAAAGTCATCTGGGAGAATCCAAACTTCTGCCTGATGTTCCAATAAAAACTGTCCCCATTATCTTTTAAAATTAAAATGCTCCTTCTAGTTACAAGCATTCTTCTCACTGCTTCTCTGCATGCATTGATATTTGTAAGATCAATATGAAATTTAGTATCAGCATGTTTAATCATAATCAGCCAGAGTCCTATGTTTAGCTGAACCTATAAAATGTATTATAATGATTCTAAAATGTTTAAGAATCACTGCCTCTGTGCATACAGAGACCTGTGTTAACTTATTGATTGCAACTAGTACACAGAAACAGACAAACACCATCTGGTGGCAAAAATGGTTCTATAACTATCCCCCTTTCAATCTTGGTTCTAAAGTAATACATCATTGATTGTGTTTCTCCAGATATAAAGATTGATTTTCTTTCTACACCTCAACAACGAAAATGTTTGTCCCTTTAAACCCCACAGTATCAATAACTATCGTTCTTCAAGCTAAGATAAAACTTTCAGGACTATGGAGTGGTCAAATGAGTTTGGTTGTTATAATCAGACCTCCATGAAATTTTTCAGTAAAAACTCCTCACCCTGTATGCATCTCATGAATAATAATGAGTGATGTTAAAGTGGTTGAACCTCAAGTTCAGACATTCAGAATGAAAATCAATGCTCAGCATATAAGTATAGAAAATGCCAAATATTAAATAATATTTTATTTGGATAAGAACAGGTGCACATGTGCACACATGTGTAAGCCTGTTGTGTATGTGTATGTGTATGTGTGTATGTTGATATAGGGCTTAGGTAGAAAGCCTCCTTCAATATAATACAATTTAAGAAGGTATCTGAAATAAGGGTAGAGGAAACTACCATGTCCACACTTACAGGGATCCAACATTGTTATATCGCATTTGTATGTCTTTTATTCCTTTAGCACATCTACTTAAACCCCATATTGGAATATGCCACCAGGGTCCCAGAGCCTTCTCCTCTTTCCTGCTTTTTCTTCTTGTTGTTTAACCCAACTTGTGAAATTCCTAGTGCAAATGGAAAGAATTGAGCTATATGTGTATGAAGATCTTACTGCCCTCAGTACTCAGGGTGGCTGTGCTGGACATAAGGCAGACCAATGTCTTGGGCAGTCACCTCCACCATTAAGAAACCTCATCGAGGACTCCTCAGACCAGGGTTTCATGGTTCAACATAAGGTCTCCATTTCAATAGACATACTGGGTAAAATCAGTCTTGCTATTCCATCTCACTGAAAAGAGTGCAGCTAAGAGAGGGTTCTGTCATGCTAACACCTATTTCAGCAGCCAGTGACAATATGTTTAACACTCTCATGGACAGGGACCCTAAGGAACTTCTAGAAGAACTTGTGGGCCAGGTGTAAAGAACATAACATCTAGGCCAAATTACAACTAGTGTGGAGGATGAAGGATTGAAGGAGGTCCCAGTTTGAGGTCTGACTATGCCTAATTTGGACATATCTGCTTTCACATATACTGGCTACTTCTCTACACTTGAAGTTGATATGTCCTTAGGTAGAATCCAAGCTGGAGCATTGAATCATTGAAAGCAAATAACAGCAATCACCTTCATCGTCTATTGAGGCAGGGAAGAATGTGGAAGCAGGAAGTTTCAAGTTGCATCATAGTTCTGGGCAATTTGTCCATTCACAATGGGGCCTACTCTCATAGTAAGAGGGGCATGAAGGAGGCACAAAAGCCCCATCCAAGTTATAGGGGATCAGTATAAAACACTAGTCTGCAAAGAGGTCTGGGACAGGAGGAAGAATGCCTATAAATTTCCAGAGAGTGGGAGGAAATCAAGGCCCAAACCCATGTCTCTGGATTAATACAGTGGATTTAGACCCCATAACACAATGCCTCGGGAGCATATGGTGATATCTTTGGAGCCATTTACAAGGATAGTAGCTAAGCAGTGGAAGTCTGGGCAAGCCAACCCAACTTTTATCTACTTTATCTTTTTTGCATGGTAGATATCTTCTTATTTATTATGTATAGTATACTTCCATGAAAGATTTCATTTTAAGAAAGAGTTTAATCATTTAAAAAGCTCCTAAAAATACTTGATTAGTCTAGAAAGTTGATGAGAATGCAGCATCTCAGAGACCAGACCTGGGTTCTGTTCAGGTGAGCAGCATGATTTACCCCCAAAAATGAATGGTGGTATGTGGGCTACTGCTGCTTTTGTGACAGGTTTAGGATCTTAGGTAGCCTCTGCAGAGGTGGCTGTATAAGAAAGAGAAGAACAAGGGAACAAGCAGAGGCTGCTAAGAAGATACCCAGAATACTCCTAGAGGCAGTACAGAATGATGAGTGGGTTGGGTACATGGGCTGGTGTATGCTCTGCTCTGAGGAACTAAGGTTGGAGAGCAGACTCCTATATGTGACCTCTGCCAGTTGCAGGGAATTTGATCAGACTCTGATTTTACAAGAAATATTACATGGGTTCTTTATCTAATCCACTGACAATCCAATTTCCATGAAGAGGCTAAAAGCATCACAGAACACTTTACTATTTTCTTTATATATCATCCCTCAATTACAGATAGTTATAGCTGTAGCAGTTCATGGAATATTCATTTATTCAAGCAGACCTTAAGAAAGTCAAGACCAATGATATAATTGCAGTGGGGTAAACTTTTTCAAAAGATCATATCCATGTGTGATATAGCATGTCATTGCATTTCCCTCTTGTCTCACCTTACCGCTCAGTATTGGAACTCAGGTTCTGACATATAAAATATGGTTAATAAAATGGACAATGTTATTAAACACAACATCATGAAGAAAATTCTTCCATTTTCAGACATCTTACATTAACTAACTTATTAATGTTATCTATAAAACATCTATAAAGCATCTATAAAACTGGTGTGTGTGTGATATTGCGATATATTGATAATTAGAAATATATATTTAGTCTTTGCCTATGGTTCCTGGCAAAAAAGCTTCTAAAACCTTTGGAATTTCCTGAGTGACAGGGATGATAAGAGCATCTTTTTTTTTTTTTTTTTTTTTTAAATTTATTTATTTATTTATTTTATTTTTGGCTGTGTTGGGTCTTAGGTTCGTGCGAGGGCTTTCTCTAGTTGCGGCAAGTGGGGGCCACTCTTCATCGCGGTGCGGGGACCGCTCTTCATCGCGGTGCGTGGGCCTTTCACTATCGCGGCCCCTCCCGTTGCGGGGCACAGGCTCCAGACGCGCAGGCTCAGTAGTTGTGGCTCACGGGCCCAGCTGCTCCGTGGCATGTGGGATCTTCCCAGACCAGGGCTCGAACCGGTGTCCCCTGCATTAGCAGGCAGATTCTCAACCACTGCGCCACCAGGGAAGCCCAAGAGCATCTTTTGTTGTAAAAATCTCATCTTTGCCTCTGGTTTCTGACAAAGAGCTCCTAAAATCCTTGGAATGAGTGATGAGTGCCTTGGTAAATTAATGAGATGACTCTTGGCTGAGGGACTACTAGATAACTTCAGGATGGGGGGCTGGTCACCAGAAAGTCCAACCATGTGATTAGAGGGTTGGAACTTTCAGCCCTATCTCCAGACTTCCAGGCAGGACAATGAATTCCATTACCAATGACAAATGATTTAATTGATCATGACTATGAAATGGAACTTCTGTAAAAACCCTAAACAACAGAGTTTGGAAAGCTTCTGGAGTGGTGACCACATCCAGGTGCTGGGAAGGTGACCCACCTGGAGAGGACATGGAGGCCTACATCCATTTCACCATATTTCATCCTATCCATCTCTTACTCTGGGTAGTTAGTGGCAGAATTGAGTTGAATCGTAGGTCATCCAGTTGGTATTGAGAGTTGGAGAATTGATTAGTGTGAAAAAAATACCACACACATTTGGTGTCAGAGTGTTGTGAGTAGAAACTATATGCTTATCTATATCTGTATTCAGGTGGCCATTGCAATGTTAACTATGGTAAGGTTAACATAAAAGCCCTGTCTCCTTATTGGAGAACCCCTTTTAGATCTGTGTCAACAAACACATTGATAACATGCATTGAACATGTTTACTGGGCCTATTAGAGATTCTAACAGGGAATAAACTTATCAGTCTTCAGAGTTTCATGACTTTGGTGGGGGAAATGGATATAAATTAACCTGTGTTATAACTTGGAATAGTGAAAAGAGTGTTTGGCTAGTATGGCAAAAATAGACTACCTGTTCACTAAACTTGTGAACAGTTTCTTCTTTCTGGGGACACAACTAGATGATATTTCCCAGACTTTTCTTGGCATTAAACTGAGTTCTACAAATGTAATGTGAGTGGAAGTGATGCATGCCACTTCTGGGCCTGGCTTGTATAAGTCTTCCATATTATTTACTCTTACACTTGCTTGATGCAGATAAAGACAATGACTTTGGAAGCTACTGGTAAAGTCTGTGTCCCTAATTCACAGTTGGAGAAAATTGCCTGCCAATTAGGAGCACCTACTTTGGACTTTATCCAAGTGAGGAACTTCTATCATATGTTAACTATTATGAACTTTGGTATTTGTTGCAACAAGCATTAATTTAGTTAATATAGCTAGGATTTTGAAGACTTGAATTCTGGTATAAGCTCTATCATCAGATGATGATAAGGTTTATACTCATATGAGGTATTTAATCTTGTCATATCTCAGCATCCTCATCTGTAGAATGGCACTAATTATGCTTTTTCAACCATCATACAAGATCACAAGGTAGCCCTAATAAGATAATGGATCTGAGAAGACACTGAAAAGCATATATATGATATGTGTACAAGGTGCTATAAAATAATTTGGGGTGCCCAGACCTCTTAAGTGACCAGTAAATTGAATTGATATCTCCATTCTGAACAAAATATCTTGCTTCTTATACATATGAATGATTTCCTGCTCAGTTTCTGAAATGCTTATTAGCATAGATGAATCTATGTTCAGATGTTGTGAAGAGAGAGTTAACACATGGTCCCATTTAGTCCTGCCTCTCACACCACAGTATAGAGATACTCTCCTGTGCATGATTGTTCAAAGGAAAAACACTAAATTGAAAACCAAAGTCAATCATAATCTTATCTATAACTTCACTCAGGCCAAAATCAGATTAATCTCACTGAGAAAACCACCAAAGTGCAATGGGAGCACTCAGCAAGATGATGCTGTATGGACTGACTCTGAAAACCCAGATCAGTGCTTTCAAATTCACTAATCTACCTTTCCATTTAATTTCTTATAATTGTTTTCACATATAGAGTTACATATGTAACGTTTAATATATGTATTTTTTAACCTAAAGGGCAGCAATATTGATTTAAATTTCCTATGGGATGTATAAAATTTTCCATATCACGAAAAATTATCAGCCTTAAAAATCCATACTGTTAAAAATTATGTGATGAATAAGACAAAGTAAGCTATACCTGAGGGAGGCATCACTGCAGGTGTTCTAAAATTTCACCTCCTTCATTCCAGTCCCTATTCCCCATCCATCTCTTCTTGCAATACCACTAGAGTGCCCCAAACGCCAATTTCTATAATGCTTCATTGTTTTTTAAGTATATACATTTTTAAAGGTTTTTTTTTTTCTTTATAAGAAGGATGTCATGTTATATATAATCTTTTGAGGATAACTGTTTCCATTTAATATTTTATGGCTGGGGTTCATTCCTATGAGGTTACACCACTGTAGTTTATTTCTTTTGATGGTTGTATACTGTGGTAGGCAGAATAATGGCGACCAAAGACATCCCTGTCCTAATATTCAGAACCTAGGAATATGTGTGGTTTTTGTTTGTTTGTTTGTTGTTTTTAACAGTAGGTCCTTATTTGTCATCTAATTTATACACAGTAATATGTATATGTTAATACAAAACTCCTGATTTATCCCTTCCCCCCTTTCCTCTTTGGTAACCATAAGTTTGCTTTCTATGTCTGTGAGTCTCTTTCTGTTTTGTAAATAAGTTCATAAATATCTCTTTTCTATATTCCACATATAAGTGATATCATATGATATTTGTCTTTCTCTGACTTACTTCACTTAGTATGATAATCTCTAGGTCCATCCATATTGCTGCAAATGACATTATTTCATTCTTTTTTATGGCTGAGTAATATTCCATTTCATATGTATACTGCATCTTTTTTATACACTCATCTGTCAATGGACACTTAGGCTGCTTCCATGTCTTGGCTATTGTAAATAGTGCTGTAATGAACAGTGGTGTGTATATGTCTTTCTGAATTACAGTTTTCTCCAGATATATGCCCAGGAGTGGGATTACAGGATCATATGGTGACTCTATTTTTAGTTTTTTAGGGAACCTCCATACTGTTTGCCATAGTGGTTCTACCAATTTACATTTCCACCAATAGTGTAAAAGGGTTTATTTTTCTCCACACTTTCTCCAGCATTTATTATTTGTAGACTTTTTGATGATGGCCATTCTGACTGCTGTGAGGTGATACTTCATTATAGTTTTTAATTGCATTTCTCTAATAATTAATGATGTTTCACATCTTTTCATGTGTCTGTTGGCCATCTGTATGTCTTCTTTGGAGAAATGTTTATTCAGACTTTCTGCCCATTTTTTGATTGTGTTGTTTGTTTTTTGATATTGAGCTGTATGAGCTATTTGTATATTTTGGAGATTAATCCCTTGTTGGTCGCATCATTTGCAAATATTTTCTCCCTTTCCTTAGGTTGTCTTTTCATTTTGTTTATGGTTTCCTTTGCTGTGCAAAAGATTTTAAGTTTGGGGGAATATATTAATTACATGGCAAAGGATAATTAAGGTTATAGATGGAAAGATTGCTAAGGGTCTTGAGATGTAGAAATTAGACAGGTAGAGATAGTGATATTAGAATTTAATAGAAAATGCCTGTGAGAGAAAAATGAAGAGGAATCCATGCAAGCCTGGCAGAGCTGTCCGATCTTGATGCAAGTCTGACTTTGAGTGAAGGAAAGAGGGAAGGAAGGTTGGGTATAAACATCCTAGACCACCAGCCATCTAAAGAATGTTTGACAAGCCCTTCAAGGAATCCTCAAGCCAAAGCAAGCATCTGAGGAACATACATTTTGTAGGAAAAAGTCTGCCTTATAATAGATGCTGAACTCAGTCACTGTCTGGAAGAGCCCATGGGAGCCATGGCCTCACTGCAAAATCAGCCATCGATATTAGCTCAATAGTTTAGGCTCTCAGTAAATTATGGTCCCTGTGTTTGGAGGTCTGTGAAGCATTTTCTCATAGCTGCCACCAGCTGGGAAGTGTTTGACTTTCAGATTTCTGGCCGGTCAATGATGGGAATTTTCAAAGCAGAGAATAATGTGGTCAAAATGGAATTTTGGAAGATGACATAGCATCTTAGTTCTTGTGGATAAAGAACACATAATAGATATAAGCTCTGCCTATAATAAATGCTAACCAAGTGTTTTTTTTAATAAAACTTATTCACTTATATGAAGTTGATGAAGTAAAAACAAAACAACAACAACAACAAAACAAAAGAACACCTCTTATAACCCTTGACTTCTAAAATACTGCTTTGAATCAAGTTTCCTTATTATTTATGACAACAATTTAGACCTGAGTAAGGGAAGCTTTTTCCGTATATGGCCTGAAAGTATTATAGGTTTGAGAGATCAGCTAGTGTCTATCACAATTATTCAATTCTGCCTTATAGTGTGAAGTCATCCATAGATTATATGTAAAAGAAGAAGTATGGCTCTATTCCAATAAAATTTTATTTACAAAAGCACATGCTAGCCACAGGCTGTAGTTTGCTGACCACAGATTTAGAGATTTCAAGTAATCAAATATATTTACATGATCAGTTATAACAGATCATTATAAAATTCAAGCCAGCATGGTATATTAGGAGTTTCATATTTAGGGAATTGTGATACAGAAAGCTCAATAAGTAGCCAAGGACCAAATCCTGTTTATTCAAAACATGTTCAATTCCAAAGAAATTGATTTTATCCATGGGAAGCCATTAGTACATTTTATGCAAGGAAATGACATAAAGAATTAGAGGGGCAAAGCAGAGGGAGGTGAGCCTGGAGGATAAACAAGTATGAAATTGTGCAGCCAAGAGATTAACAAAATATGAAAGCCTAATTCAAAAGGGAGTGACTGGTTAATTAATAGAAAGCAGTGGATAAAAAACTCTAAAAGGTACAAAATTCCCAGAATGCAGGAAACTTACATGTGGAAAATATGGAAGGGAAAGTATACTAGAATGAACCAGAGCTTTATATAGACTTGAGTCACTGGGTGAACAATGGTGTCCTTCACTAAAAAAAAGAGGCAAAAAATGAGTATCTGATTTAATGGGGTCAGATGAAGGGCTCCTTTGAGGAGTTTGAATTGCCTGTGGGATATTGAAATAAAACTGTCTAGTAAGCAGTTGGTTGCTTATGTTACACAGTCCTGTGAAACATAAGTTTAACAGAAACTGTTTGGGGCCTATTTGAAAAACTATGTTGCCTGCCATTGTAAGGGAGTTGAACAATAATTAAGACAAAAGCTGACAGAGATAGGGAGAAAGAAAGAGCCTTTCACAAAGATTTAATCATGTTAATTTCCCAAATCTTCTTCCTTAAATGTCATTCTCCTCTTAGTATATATTATCATTCCTGCACTTATTTGATAGGAGGAAATATAAAGAATTTCTCAGGAGAAGTTGTAACTGTAATGTCACATTTTCCTGTCCATTCTAAATCTCAGTCATCTAAATTCTAGATTTTATATACCAGTCACATTTCTTTCCAAAATTTTTATTTAACAAGATTTATGTTTGGTCCCAATTTGACTAAATGAAAAGCAGCAAAGAGTAAATACAATGAACATATCTGATAGTTATTCAAAGTCATTTTCTTTAAGGTGAAATTTTGCTTTTCCAAATACCTCCCTCCCCCCAGGTATAGAGCTCACTGTTAATTCTATTTTAATATTATGCCTCAATAATAATAATAATTATAAACTGCTTCAATATGCCTGGCATTGTCATAAGTGCTTTACATTTATTAATCCATTAATTCCCCAAACCACCCAAAGAGGTAGTTACTATTATTGTCTTTGTTTAGAGGTGAGGAAACTAAGAAATTGTAAAGCTTGCTAAAGTTCATGCAGTTTATAGGTAGTAGAAGTGGGTATGTACCCACACAATATAATTACAAACTCCATATTATTATCCACTACCCAAAACTGCATCTCATAACCAGGTACTATACTGAAAATCATATAATTAACAATATAAACTGATATTATTCCTGCCAGTCCTATCATTTCTTAAATAAAGTTCAAAGTTATCAGCTTGAAATATAAATGAGGCCCAAGTACTTCTGCATCATGTTTTCTTTCAAACCTCCCAAGGGTTCTCCTCACTGGGCCTTGCTGTTCTTTTGGCCCTAGAGAATCTCCACATGATTAGACTCACATCATTATGATAACTGGGATCACAACCAGACACATGAAATTTGTCTGCATCTGTGTCTTCTAAAAGACATGGACGACTCAACTTTAAGGTAGTGTCTCAATTTTCATTTCGATAACTAATAGACACTTGAAATGCACAGATTAAAAAAGAACAAAGAGCACATTGTCATCTCTAATTATTTAAAACCTTAGCTTTTACTTGGAGAATATCTGATTGTGTTGTTAATTTATAAATGTTTAATTAAAGAAAATACCACACATTTGGTCTTGTGCATGTCTCATGATCCCTAACTGTGGAACAACATGCCACTTTTGATTATATTATGTAAATATTTATTTATAATTCTACCTTGTTCCACACACACTCACATACACACACAAAAACAAGCACACACACATGAATATCATAGTCCTTTTGACTGCATGAGGAGCACACGGAAGCCACATTACTCTGCATTTTACTATGAGTATTTAGTGTAATAATCCCTGAGGTAATCTTTTTAAAAAGGCTGTTTTTAGAGAAAACCTCCTTAGGGAATCCCTTCTCCTGTTAACTCCTTCTGCACATTCAGTTCCATTTCAGGAAAAAAAATTGTGAGGTGTTTCAAATATGTATTTTTTGTGAATTTATATTCTTCACATACAGGATAGCAAAATAGAATGGGGGAAAAATAGCTGGGTCAGTTCTAGCACTGGTTTATTCCATGCATTCCTCAGTTTAATATACGTGTATGGAACACCTCTGCATTGAATCTGTCTTCAGGAATCTTACAATTTAATGGAAGATATAGAAGACATAGTCATTCATTCAATAGTGTATCCAATCCACAAATATTTATTGTGTGTCTACAATGTAATTTCCATTTTCTTACCCTTATAAACAATGGACTGTAATGAATTTTATTAATCTTCTGAGGAGGTCATGTATTATGAGAGAGGATAAGTTTGATATGGTGCATTGTAATTGCAGAGTGATGAAACATCTTCCCGTTGTAGGAGTTTGAGTGGTAGAACAAGAAACAAACTTAAAAAGGAATTAGAATTTAAAGGGTGAATCCTTATTTACATGACCTTAGAGAACTATCTGGAAAGGGATAAGATTTTACAAAAGACCATACAAGTTCTCTTAAGTACTTAAAATATCAGCTCTATACATTTATACAAAGAAAATGAATATAGCTAATGGAAGTCAAGAATAATATTTTCCCTTAGACTTAAGATTTTAAAAAAGAGCCTAGAGCTAGACTGTAGAGAACCTCAAATGCCAAACTAGGGAATCATACATTTTATATATACCAGTGGCCACCAAACAGTTTCAACATCCCTTCATCATTAAAAAAGTATAGCACGGTCCTCACTATGTGAATATTTATTCATTTATGAATTATATACACACAGAAAAAAATGCATTCAATCTTAATGTAATTCTGCAAGGTCTAGATAAATAAGGAATATTTTCCAACTCATTTTATAATCTCTATAACTAAACCTCTCAAGGAAAATATTAGAAAGGAAAATTATAAGACCAATCTTGATCAAGAAAATAAATGACAAAAATTTAAACAAAATGTTAATGAATTGAATTTAGCAATACATTTTAAATAATGGTAAAGTTGAATAAAACCCAGAAATGTAAATTTGGTTTAACATTAGAAATATCAAGTAATATAATTAACCACAATTGAAGGATTAAAAGAGAAAAGCTGTATCTGCAAGTCAATAGATGTAGAAAAATTATCAGATAAAATTCAACAACCACTGATGATTTTTTTAAAAAGCTAAACTCCTTTTTAGCAAACCAGGAATGGAAGAGAAAATTTTTTTAATATGATAAAAAGTATCTACAAAATTGCCAAGCAAACCTCATACTAAATGGTATTTTCCTCATAATTAGGAACAAGATCAGAGTGTACACTGTACTCTGACTACCATTACAAGCTTCATTAACATTTATCATTCATCCTCTCTTCTTCAACAATCCCTTCTCCCAGGTCATAGAATCATATATAGATATTTTTTTCACATCCTTATTGGAGTATAATTGCTTTACAATGGTGTGTTAGTTTCTGCTTTATAACGAGTGAATCAGTCATACTTATACACATGTTCCCATATCTCCTCCCTCTTGCATCTCCCTCCCTCCCACCCTCCCTATCCCACCCCTCTAGGTGGTCACAAACCACTGAGCTGATCTCCCTGTGCTATGCGGCCACGTCCCCCTATTTTACGTTTGGTAGTGAATATATGTCCACGCCACTCCCCCACTCTGTCACAGCTTAACCCTTCCCCTCCCCATATCCTCAAGTCCATTCTCTAGTAGGTCTGTGTCTTTATTCCCGTCTTACCCCTAGGTTCTTCATGACCTTTTTCTTTTTTTTCTTAGATTCCATATATATGTGTTAGCATACGGTATTTGTTTTTCTCTTTCTGACTTAGTTCATTCTGTATGACAGACTCTAGGTCCATCCACCTCACTACAAATAACTCAATTTCGTTTCTTTTTATGGCTGAGTAATATTCCATTGTATATATGTACCACTTCTTCTTTATCCATTCATCTGTCGATGGACACTTAGGTTGCTTCCATGTCCTGGCTATTGTAAATAGAGCTGCAATAAACATTTAGGTACATGACTCTTTCTGAATTATGGTTTTCTCAGGGTATATGCCCAGTAGTAGGATTTCTGGGTCATCTGGTAGTTCAATTTTTAGTTTTTTTAAGGCAGCTCCATAATGTTCTCCATAGTGGCTGTATCAATTTACATTACCACCAACATTGCAAGAGTATTCCCTTTTCTCCACACCCTCTCCAGCATTTATTGTTTGTAGATTTTTTCATGATAGCCATTCTGATCGGTGTGAGATGATATCTCATTGTAGTTTTGATTTGCATTTCTCTAAAGATTAATGATGTTGAGCATTCTTTCATGTGTTTGTTGGCAATCTGTATATCTTCTTTGGAGAAATGTCTATGTAGTTCTTCTGCCCATTTTTGGATTGGGTTGTTTGTTTTTCTGTTATTGAGCTGCATGTGCTGCTTGTAAATTTTGGAGATTGATCCTTTGTCAGTTGCTTCAATTGCAATTATTTTCTCCCATTCTGAGGGTTGTCTTTTGGTCTTGTTTATAGTTTCCTTTGCTGTGCAAAAGCTTTTAAGTTTCATTAGGTCCCATTTGTTTATTTTTGTTTTTATTTCCATTTCTCTAGGAGCTGGGTCAAAAAGGATCTTGCTGTGATTTATGTCATGGAGTGTTCTCCCTATGTTTTCCTCTAAGAGTTTGATAATGTCTGGCCTTACATTTAGGTCTCTAATCCATTTTGAGTTTATTTTTGTCTATGGTGTTAAGGAGTGTTCTAATTTCATACTTTTACGTGTACTTGTCCAGTTTTCCCAGCACCACTTATTGAAGAAGCTGTCATTTCTCCACTGTATATTCTTGTCTCCTTTATCAAAAATAAGGTGACCATATGTGCATGGGTTTATCTCTGTGCTTTCTATCCTGTTCCATTGATCTATATTTCTGTTTTTGTGCCAGTACCATACTGTCTTGATTACTGTAGCTTTGTAGTATAGTCTGAAGTCAGGGAGCCTGATTCCTCTAGCTCCATTTTCCATTCTCAAGATTGCTTTGGCTATTCGGGGTCTTTTGTGTTTCCATACAAATTGTGAAATTTTTTATTCTAGTTCTGTGAAAAACGCCAGTGGTAGTTTGATAGGGATTGCATTGAATCTGTAGATTGCTTAGGGTAGTACATCATTTTCACAATGTTGATTCTTCCAATCCAAGAACATGGTATATCTCTCCATCTATTTGTATCATCTTTAATTTCTTTCATTACTGTCTTATAATTTTCTGCATACAGGTCTTTTGTCTCCTTAGGTAGGTTTTTTCCTAGATATTTTATTCTTTTTGTTGAAATGGTAAATGGGAGTGTTTTCTTAATTTCACTTTCAGATTTTTCATGATTAGTGTATAAGAATGTCAGAGACTTCTGTGCATTAATTTTGTATTCTGCTACTTTACCAAATTCATTGATTAGCTCTAGGAGTTTTCTGGTAGCATCTTTAGGATTCTCTATGTATAGTATCATGTCATCTGCAAACAGTGACAGCTTTACTTCTTCTTTTCCAATTTAGATTCTTTTATTTCTTTTTCTTCTCTGATTGCTGTGGCTAACACTTCCAAAACTATGTTGAATAATAGTGATGAGAGTGGGAAAACTTGTCTTGTTCCTGATCTTAGTGGAAATGGTTTCAGTTTCTCACTATTGAGGATAATATTGGCTGTGGGTTTGCCATATATGGCCTTTATTATGTTGAGGAAGTTTCCCTCTGTGCCTACTTTCTGGAGAGTTTTTATCATAAATGGTGTTGAATTTTGTCGAAAGCTTTCTCTGCATCTATTGAGATGATCATATGGTTTTTCCCCTTCAATTTGTTAATATGATGTATCACGTTGATTGATTTGCATATATTGAAGAATCCTTGCATTCCTGGAATAAATCCCACTTGATCATGGTGTATGATCCTTTTAATGTGCTCCTGGATTCTGTTTGCTAGTATTTTCTTGAGGATATTTGCCTCTATGTTCATCAGTGATATTGGCCGGTAGTTTTCTTTCTTTGTGACATCTTTTTGCAGTTTTGGTATCAGGGTGATGGTGGCCTAGTAGAATGAATATGGGAGTGTTCCTCCCTCTGCTATATTTTGGAAGAGTTTGAGAAGGATAGGTGTTAGCTCTTCTCTAAATGTTTGATAGAATTTGCCTGTGAAGCCATCTGGTCCTGGGCTTTTGTTTGTTGGAAGATTTTTAATCACAGTCTCCATTTCAGTGCTTGTGATTGGTCTGTTCATATTTTCTATTTCTTCCTGGTTCAGTCTCGGCAGGTTGTGCATTTCTAAGAATTTGTCCATTTCTTCCAGGTTGTCCATTTTATTGGCATAGAGTTGCTTGTAGTAATCTCTCATGACCGTTTGTATTTCTGCAGTGTCAGTGGTTACTTCTCCTTTTTCATTTCTAATTCTATTTATTTGAGTCTTCTCCCTTTTTTTCCTGATGAGTCTGGCTAATGGTTTATCAATTTTGTTTATCTTCTCAAAGAACCAGCTTTTAGTTCTGTTGACCTTTGCTATTGTTTCCTTCATTTCTTTTTCATTTATTTCTGATCTGATCTTTATGATTTCTTTCCTTCTGCTAACTTTGGGGTTTATTGGTCCTTCTTTCTCTAATTGCTTTAGGTGCAAGGTTAGGTTGTTTATCTGAGATGTTTCCTGTTTCCTAAGGTAGGATTGTATTGCTATAAACTTCCCTCTTAGAACTGCTTTTGCTGCATCCCATAGGTTTTGGGTCATTGTGTTTCGATTGTCATTTGTTTCTAGGTATTTTTTGATTTCCTCTTTGATTTCTTCAGTGATCTCCTGGTTATTAAATAGTGCATTGTTTAGCCTCCATATGTTTGTATTTTTTACAGATCTTTTCCTGTAATTGATATCTAGTCTTATAGCGTTGTGGATGGAAAATATACTTGATAAGATTTCCATTTTCTTAAATTTACCAAGGCTTGATTTGTGACCCAAGATACGATCTATCCTGGAGAATGTTCCATGAGCACTTGAGAAAAATGTGTATTCTGTTGTTTTAGGGTGGAATGTCCTATAAATATCAATTAAGTCCATCTTGTTTAATGTATCATTTAAAGCTTGTGTTTCCTTATTTATTTTCATTTTGGATGATCTGTCCATTGGTGAAAGTGGGGTGTTAAAGTCCCCTACTATGATTGTGTTACTGTCGATTTCCCCTTTTATGGCTGTTAGTATTTGCCTTATGTATTGAGGTGCTCCTCTGTTGGGTGCATAAATATTTACAATTGTTATACCTTCCTCTTGGATTGATCCCTTGATCATTATATAGTGCCCTTCTTTGTCTCTTGTAATAGTCTTTATTTTAAAGTCTATTTTGTCTGATATGAGAATTGCTACTCCAGCTTTCTTTTGATTTCCATTTGCATGGAATATCTTTTTCCATCCCCTCACTTTCAGTCTGTATGTGTCTCTAGGTCTGAAGTGGGTCTCTTGTAGACAGCATATATATGGGTCTTGTTTTTGTATCCATTCAGCCAATCTGTGTCTTTTGGTGGTTGCATTTAATCCATTTACATTTAAGGTAATTATCGATATGTATGTTCCTATTCCCATTTTCTTAAATATTTTGTGTTTGTTATTGTAGGTGTTTTCCTTCTCTTGTGTTTCTTGCCTAGAGAAGTTCCTTTAGCATTTGTTGTAAAGCTGGTTTGGTGGTGCTGAACTCTCTCAGCTTTTGCTTGTCTGTAAAGGTTTTAATTTCTCCATCAAATCTGAATGAGATCCTTGCTGGGTAGAGTGATCTTGGTTGTAGGTTTTTCTCCTTCATCACTTTAAGTATATCCTGCCACTCCCTTCTGGCTTGCAGTGTTTCTGCTGAAAGATCAGCTGTTAACCTTATGGGGATTCCCTTGTGTGTTATTTGTTGTTTTTCCCTTGCTGCTTTTAATATGTTTTCTTTATATTTAATTTTTGATAGTTTGATTAATATGTGTCTTGGTGTGTTTCTCCTTGGATTTATCCTGTATGGGACTCTCTGTGCTTCCAGGACTTGATTAACTATTTCCTTTCCCATATGAGGGAAGTTTTCAACTATAATCTCTTCAAATATTTTCTCAGTCCTTTTCTTTTTCTCTTCTTCTTCTGGGACCCCTATAATTCGAATGTTGGTGCGTTTAATGTTGTCCCAGAGTTCTCTGAGACGGTCCTCATTTCTTTTCAATCTTTTTTCTTTATTCTGCTCTGCAGTAGTTATTTCCACTATTTTATCTTCCAGGTCACTTATCCTTTCTTCTGCCTCAGTTATTCTGCTCTTGATCCCATCTAGAGTATTTTTAATTTCATTTATTGTGTTTTTCATCGTTGCTTGGTTCCTCTTTAGTTCTTCTACGTCCTTGTTAAATGTTTCTTGCATTTTGTCTATTCTATTTCCAAGATTTTGGATCATCCTTACTATCATTATTCTGAATGCTTTTTCAGGTAGACTACCTATTTCCTCTTCATTTGTTAGGTCTGGTGTGTTTTGGCCCTGCTCCTTCATCTGCTGTGTGTTTTTCTGTCTTCTCATTTTGCTTATCTTACTGTGTTTGGGGTCTCCTTTTCACAGGCTGCAGGTTCGTCGTTCCCGTTGTTTTTGGTATCTGTCCCCAGTGGCTAAGGTTGGTTCAGTGGATTGTGTAGGCTTCCTGGTGGAGGGGACTAGTGCCTGTGTTCTGGTGGATGAGGCTGGATCTTGTCTTTCTGGTGGGCATGTCCACGTCAGGTGGTGTGTTTTGGGGTGTCTGTGGCCTTATTATGATTTTAGGCAGCCTCTCTGCTAATGGATGGGGCTGTGATCCTGTCTTGCTAGTTGTTTGGCATAGGGTGTCCAGCACTGTAGCTTGCTGGTAGTTGAGTGAAGCTGGGTCTTGATGTTGAGATGGAGATCTCTGAGAGATTTTCGCCGTTTGGTATTCCGTGGAGCTGGGAGGTCTCTTGTTGACCAGTGTCCTGAAGTTGGCTCTCTCACCTCAGAGTCACAGCCCTGATGCCTGGCTGGAGCACCAAGGGCCTTTCATCCACATGGCTCAGAGTAAAAGGGAGAAAAAATAGAAAGAAAGAAAGAAAGAAAGAAAGAGGATAAAATAAAATAAAATAAAATAAAGCTATTATAAAGCAAAGCTATACAGACAAAATCTCACCCAGAAGCATACACATATACACTCACAAAAAAAGGAAAACGGGAAAAATTAATATATCCTGCTCCCAAAGTCCACCTCCTGAATTTGGGATGATTCGTTGTCTATTCAGTTATTCCACAGATGCAGGTACATCAAGTTGTTTGTGGAGTTTTAATCCGCTGCTTCTGAGGCTACTGGGAGAGATTTCCCTTTCACTTCTTTGTTCGCACAGCTCCTGAGGTTCAGCTTTGGATTTCGACCCGCCTCTGTGTGTAGGTCACCTGAGGGCGTCTGTTCCCCGCCCAGACAGAATGGGGTTAAAGGAGCAGCTGCTTCGGGGGCTCTGTCTCACTCAGGCCGGGGGGAGGGAAGGATACGGATGAGGGGTGAGCCTGCAGCAGCAGAGGCCGGCGTGACGTTGCACCAGCCCGAGGCGCGCCGTGCATTTTCCCGGGGAAGTTGTCCCCAGATCACGGGAGCCTGGCTGTGGCGGGCTGCACTGGCTCCTGGGAGGGGCAGTGTGGAGAGTCACCTGTGCTCTCACACAGGCTTTTTGTTGGTGGCAGCAGCAGCCTTAGAGTCTCATGGCCATCTCTGGGGTCTGCTCTGATAGCCGCGGCTCATGCCCGTCTCTGGAGCTTGTTTAGGAGGCGCTCTGAATCCCCTCTCCTTGTGCACCGCGAAAGAAAGAGGCAAGAAAAAGTCTCTTGCCTCTTCGGCAGCTGCAGACTTTTTCCCGGACTCCCTCCCGGCTCGCTGCGGTGCGCTAACCCCTTCAGGCTGTGTTCATGCCGCTAACCCCAGTCCTCTCCCTGTGATCCGACTGAAGCCCGAGCCTCAGCTCCCAGACCCCTCCCGCCCCAGCTGGGGAGCAGACAAGCCTCTTGGGCTGGTGAGTGCGGGTCGGCACCGATCCTCTGTGTGGGAATCTCTCCGCTTTGCCCTCCGCACCCCTGTGGCTGCACTCTCCTCTGTGGCTCTGAAGCTTCCCCCCTCTGCCACCCGCAGTCTCCGCCCACGAAGGGGCTTCCTAGTGTGTGGAAACCTTTCCTCCTTCATGGCTCCCTCCCACTGGTGCAGCTTCCATCCCTATTCTTTTGTCTCTTTTATTTCTTTTTTCTTTTGCCCTACCCCAGTACGTGGGGAGTTTCTTGCCTTTTGGGAGGTCTGACGTCTTCTGCCAGCATTCAGTGGGTGTTCTGTAGGAGCAGTTCCTCGTGTAGATGTATTTCTAATGTATCTGTGGGAAGGAAGGTGATCTCCGCATATTACTCTGGGAGAGATTTCCCTTTCACTTCTTTGTTCACACAGCTCCCGAGGTTCAGCTTTGGATTTCGACCCGCCTCTCTGTGTAGGTCGCCTGAGGGCGTCTGTTCTTCCCTCAGACAGGACGGGGTTAAAGGAGCAAAACAATTAACAAAATGGCAATAGGAACATACATATTAATAATTACATTAAATGTAAATAGATTAATTGCTCCAACCAAAAGGCAAAGATGGCTGAATGGATACAAAAACAAGACCCATATATAGGTTGTCTACAACAGACCTACTTCAGATCCAGGGTCACACACAGACAGAAAGTGAAGGGATGAAAAAAGTTATTCCATGCAAATTAAAATCAAAAGAAAGCTGGAGTAATGATACTCATATCAGGAAAAATAGACTTTAAAATAAAGACTGTTACAAGAGACAGGGGAGGACACTACATAATGATCAAGGGATCAATCCAAGAAGAATACGTAACAATTGTAAGTATATATGCACCCAACATAGGAGCACCTCAACATATAAACCAAATGCTAACATCTATAAAAGAAGAAATTGACAGTAGCACAATAATAGTGAGGGACTTTAATACCTCACTTTCATCAATGGACAGATCATTCAGACAGAAAATCAATAAGGAAACACAGACCTTAAATGACACAATAGACCAGATAGACTTAATTGATATTTATAGGACATTCCATCGAAATGCAGCAGAATACACTTTCTTCTCAACAGCACATGGAACATTCTCCCGGATAGAGCACACCTTGGGTCACAAATCAAGCTTTCGTAAATTTAAGAACATTGATATTGTATCAGGCATCTTTTCTGGCCAGTATGCTATGAGATTAGAAATCAATTACAGGAAAAATAATTTAAAAAAGAAAAAAATGTGGATGCTAAACTATATGTTGCTAAATAGCCAATGGATCACTGAAGAAATTAGAGAGGAAATCAAAAATTACCTAGAGACAAAAGAAAATGAAAACACAATGACCCAAAACTTAGGGAACACAGCAAACGCAGTTCTAAGGGGTAAGTTTATAGCAATACAATCTTACCTCAGGAAATAAGAAAAATCTCAAATAAGCAACTTAACTTTACACCTAAAGCAACCAGAGAAAGAAGAAAAAACAAAACCCAAAGTTAATAGAAGGAAAGAAATCATAAAGATTAGAGCGGACACAAATGAAATAGAGACAAAGAAAATAATAGAAAAAAGATCAATGAAACTAAAATCTAGTTCTTTGACAAGATAAACAAAATTGATAAACCTTTAGCCAGACTCATCACAGAAAACAAAAAAAAAAAAAAAAAAGAGGGAGGGGGTCAAATCAATAAAACTAGAAATAAAAGAGGAGAAACTACAACAGACACCAAGGAAATACAAAGGATCATAAGAGATTACAACAAACAACAATATGCCAATAAAATGGACAACCTAGAAGAAATGGACAGATTCCTAGAAAGGTACAACCTTCCAAGACTGACCCAGGAAGAAATAGAAAATATGAACAGACCAGTCACAAGTACTGAAATTGAAAGAGTGATTCAAAAACTCCCAACAAACAAAAGTCCAGGACCAGAAGACTTTTCAGTTGAATTCTAGCAAACATTTAGAAAGAGTTAACACCTATCCTTCTGAAGCTCATCCAAAAAATTACAGAGGAAGGAAGACCCCCCCCAAGTTCTTTCTATGAGGCCACAATCACCTTGATACCAAAACCAGCTAAAGATACCACAAAAAAAAGAAAATTACAGGCCAATCTCACAGATGACCATAGATACAAAAGTCCTCAACAAAAACACTATCAATCTGAATCCAACAATACATTAAAAGGATCATACACCATGATCAATTGGGATTTATCCCAGGGATGCAAGGATTCTTCAATATCTGAAAATCAATCAATGTAATACACCACATTAACAAGCTGAAGAATTAAAACCAAATGATCACCTCAATAGATGCAGAAAAAGCTTTTGACAAAATTCAACACGCATTTCTGATAACATCTCTCCAGAAAATGGGGATACAGGGAACATACCTCAACAAAATAAAGGCCATATATGACAAAACTACAGCAAACATCATTCTCAAAGGTGAAAAGCTGAAAGCATTGCCTCTAAGTTCAGGAACAAGACATAGATATCCACTGTCACCTCTTTTATTCAACCTAATTTTGGAAGTCCTACTCATTACAATAAGAGAAGAAAAAGAAATAAAAGGAATTCATGCTGGAAAGAAGTAAAACTGTCACTGTTTGCAGACGACATGATACTACACATAGAAAATCCTAAAGATGCTACCAGAAAACTACTGGAGCTCATCAATGAATTTGGTAAAGTTGCAGGATACAAAATTAATACACAGAAATCTCTTGAATTACTATAGAATAACAACAAAAGATCAGAAAGAAATTAAGGAAACAATCCCATTTACCATTGCAACAAAAAGATTAAAATACCTAGGAAGAAAAGACCTGTACTCAGAAAATTATAAGATGCTGACAAAAGAACTGAAGATTTCACAAACAGATGGAAAGATATGCCATGTTCTTGGATTGGAAGAATCAATATTGTCAAAATGACTATACTACCCAAGGCAATCTACAGATTCAATGCAATCCTTATCAAATTACCAATGGCATTTTTCACAGAATTAGAAAAAAAGAAAATTAATTTGTATGGAAACACAAAAGACACTGAATATCCAAAGCAAACCTGAGAAAGAAAAACGGAGCTGGAGGAAACAGGCCATGAAACTACAGTCATCAAAACAGTATAGTACTGTCCAAAAACAAAAATCAATAGAACAGGATAGATAGCCCAGAAATAAACACACACACCTACGGCCAATTAACATGTGAAAAAGGAGGCAAGAATATACAATGCAGAAAAGACAGCCCCTTCAATAAGTGGTGCTGGGAAAACTGTACAGCTACATGCAAAAGAATGAAATTAGAACATTCTCTAAAACCGTGCACACACACAAAAAAACGTAAAATGGATCAAAGACTTAAATGTAAGGCCAGACCCTATTAAAACACTTAGAGTAAAGCATAGGCAGAACACTCTTTGGTGTAAATCACAGCAATAAATTTTGGGGTCTACCTCCTACAGTAATGAAAATAAAAACAAAAATAAACAAATGGGACCTCATTAAACTTAAAAGCTTTTGCATAACAAAGGAAACCATAAACAAAAAAGAAGACAACCCACAGAATGGGAGAAAATATTTGCAGATGAAGAGACCTACAAGGGATTAATCTCCAAAATATACAAAAAGCTCATGCAGCTCTATGTCAAACAAACAAACAAACAAAACAATCAAAAAATGTGCTGAAGAACTAAATAGACATTTCTCCAAAGAAGACATACAGATGGCCAAAAGGCACTTGAAAAGATGCTCAATATCACTAATTATCAGAGAAATGTAAATCAAAACTACAATGAGTTATCACCTCACACTGGTCAGAATGGCCATCATCAAAAAAATCTGCAAACAATAAATGCTGGAGAGGGTGTGGAGAAAACAGAGCCCTCTTACACTGTTGATGGGAATGTAAATTGGTGCAATCACTATGGACATCTGTATGGAGATACCTTAAAAAAAACTAAAAATAGAACTACCTTATGATCCAGCAATCCCACTCTTGGCTGTATAACCAGAGAAAACTAAAATTCCAAAAGATGCATGCACCCCAATATTCATTGCAGCACTATTTGTAATAGCCAAGACATGGAAGCAACCTAAATGTCCATTGACAGATGAATGGATAAAGGAAATGTGGTACATATATAAATGGAATATTACTTAACCATAAAAAGAATGAAATAATTGCAGCAATGTGGATGGACCTAGAGATTATCATACTAAGTGCAGTAAGTCAGACAGAGAATGACAAATATCATATGATATCACCCATATGTGGAATCTAATTTATAAAAATGATATGAATGAACTTATGTACAAACAGAAACAGACTCACAGATTTTTTAAAAGTGTTTATTAGAGTATAGTTGATTTACAATGTTGTGTTAGTTTCAGGTGTACAGCAAAGTGAATCAGTTATACATATACATATATCCACTCTCTTTTTAGATTATTTTCCCATATAGGCCATTACAGAGTATTGAGTAGAGTTCCCTGTTCTATACAGTAGGTTCTTATTAGTTATCTATTTAGATGTCCACTCTCATCACTCTTATTCAACATAGTTTTGGAAGCCCTAGCCATGATAATCAGAGAAGAAAAAGAAATAAAAGGAATACAAATGGGAAAAAAAGAAGTAAAACTGTCACTGTTTGCAGATGACATGATACTATACATAGAAAATCCTAAAGATGACAACAGAAAGCTACTAGAGCTAATCAATGAATTTGGTATGGTTGCAGGATACAAAGTTAATGCACAGAAATCTCTGGCATTCCTATACACTAAAAACTAAAAATCAGAAAGAGAAATTAAAGAAACAATCCCATTTACCATCACAACAAAAAGAATAAAATACCTAGGAATAAACCTACCTCAGGAGGCAAAAACCTATATTCAGAAAACTATAAAATATTGATAAAAGAAATCAAAGATGATACAAACAGATGGAAAAATATACTATGTTCTTGGATTGGAAGAATCAATATTGTCAAAATGACTATGCTACCCAAGACAATGTACAGATTCAATGCAATCCCTGTCAAACTGCCAATAGTATTCTTCACAGAATTAGAACAAAAATTTTTACAATTTGTATGGAAACACAGAAGTCCCTGAATAACCAAAGCAATCTTGAGGGGTAAAAAATGGAGCTGGAGGAATCAGGCTCCCCAACTTCAAACTATACTACAAAGCTATAGTAATTAACACAGTATGGTATTGGCACAAAAACAGAAATATAAATCAATGGTACAGAATAGAAAGCCCAAAGATAACCTCATGCACATTTGGTCACCTAATTTATGACAAAGGAGGCAAGAACATACAATGGAGAAAAGACATCCTCTTCAATAGGTGGTGTTGGGAAAACTGGACAGCTACATGTAAAAGAATGTAAATAGAACATTACCTAACACCATACACAAAGATAAACTCCAAATGGATTAAAGACACATTTCACTGGACTAACAGATTTTGGAAACAAATTTAAGGTTACCAAAGGGAAAAGGTGGAGGGACGAGAAAAATTAGGAGCTTGGGATTAACATACTCACTACTACATATAAAATCAATAATCAACAAAAACCTACTCTATAGCACAGGGAACTCTACTCAATATTCTGTAATAATCTATATGGGAAAAAAATCTGAAAAATAATGAACATGTGTATATGTATAACTGAATCAATATACTGTACATCTGAAACTAACATAACATTGTAAATCAACTATACACCAATATATTTTTTAAAATTATCAATGCTCTGATAAAATCTGTCCTTGACAAATGTACTTTTCAGTGTTTATTGTGGGAGTGTATGAGTACCAGTAGTTGCCCAGGGGACAAGGGTGGTATAGAACAGTATAATACTGACCATAAGGCTTCTGTAGCTGGTGAGAAAAATTAAAGTTATTTTTACAGTCTACATAAAAAATCAGGGCTTCCCTGGTGGCGCAGTGGTTGAGAGTCTGCCTGCCTGTGCAGGGGACGCGGGTTCGAGCCCTGGTCTGGGAGGATCCTACATGCCGTGGAGCGGCTAGGCCAGTGAGCCACAATTACTGAGCCTGCGAGTCTGGAGCTTGTGCTCCGCAACAAGAGAGGCCGTGATAGTGAGAGGCCCGCGCACCGTGATGAAGAGTGGCCCCGGCATGCCACAACTAGAGAAAGCCCTCGCACAGAAACGAAGACCCAACACAGCCATAAATAAATAAATATTAATTAATTAATTAATTAATTAATTAAAAAATCAAGCACACATGTTTATTAGAAATAGGAGGTGTTCTAATACAATTTCCTAATTAGCTCACAGCAGGCAAGAGTAATGACTATATAGGAATAATGACTAAAACAAGGATTCTTAATCTTTGTTTCAGGTCTCCTTTTGAACCCTTAAAAATTGTGTAAAAAGTGTGTGTGTGTGTGTGTGTGTGTCCAGAGACAGTTCACAGCTCCAGTTACTTTTTCAAAGAGTAATGCTTCCACCCTCACCACCATATACCTCTGAACTGGGTATAGACCATTAGCTAAAAAGTGAACACTTCCCTTTTGATATAATGGGGAGAACATGGCTGGAGTCAGAAAGAACTCATTATTCCCCCAGCTCCACAGTTCTTTAGTGCTAGAATACTGAGCTAATCACTTCAGCTCAGAGTCTCCAGTACAGGGCCTGCTGGCACCTAGGGTGTCTTTGTGAGTATTATAAAAAGGAATATTTTTCTTCCTCAGGCTGAGGCAAACCTTTGCCAAGCACAGAATGGAATTCAGCTCCATGTGACTCTGTGACTTTGTGTAGGATAAAACCTGTCTGGTCATTATTAGTAACATGAGAATAATTTATTCAAAACACTTTTATTAAGTGTTGGGCTTGGTCTTAAGCATTGAGGAGGCAGATGTCAACAAATCAGACAAAAATCCTTGCTGTCTTGGAGTTTATATTCTGGGTGGTGGTAGTAGTTTTGGGGGATGGGGTGGTAGAGAGGTAATGTTTAATGAGATATGACATGTAAAGAATGACCTGAAAAACTTGATGGGGAGAGAGAGAGAGGTAGAGAGGTAGAGAGAGAGAGAGAGAGAGGGAGAATGAATGTAATTGATTAACATTTTCTTTGGCATATAATAAGGACTTAGGGATGGTGTTTTATATTTTGAAATTGTAATATGGAATATTATTAGGGAAAAGGGTGTTTCAATTCTAAGAACCTCATAGTATTCTCATATGTTACTACATTCAAGTTGTTTTCAAATCATTAAAAGGACACACTGCTTTAAATAACAGCATATAAGCAATTCAAAATGACAGTTTTTACTCTTCATGCTTACTTCAAAGACCTCAAGAAATATTATGAGCCTCTGGAGTTAGCTAGCTCCACCATAGGAAATAGGATTCCGAATCTGTGTTCAGAATATAGGAAAGGACTCAGATTCTAACAAGTTACCTTCCTCAGTCCTACAGACAGCACATCCAGGCTGGTAGACAAAGGTGTAATGTCTGCTGGGATAAGCAATCTCTGTGATAAACTGTTTGTCTTCGTGGTTAGGCAAGGAGATATTTAATAGAGCTGTCACTCATTTTTGGAAGAGAAGAGGAAAAAAAGAGAAGCGGATGAGGGAAAGAACTTGTTCACTTTGCCCTGAAAATATTATTTTCTTTTTAAGACTATGAAATTCGAGCCCTATTTTATGAAACAGATTTGCCTGCTAGCAGTTTTACAGGCAGAGGTGACTACTTACTTCTTATTCTTCACAAAAAAAAGTGTGTAAGTCAGTCATTACTTCTATTTCTATTTCTTATGGAGGCTCTGCAAAAAGAAAGAGACTCACATAGGGTTAATTATCACAAACTTTGCTATATTGCTGAGGCACAGGTTGGAAAAGAAGAAAAGAAGCAGATCTGTCCCATTACATTGTTAGTTTCTGTCTTGGAGCTTTAAGCATAATTCGACCCCTTTCTGGGAAGGAAATGACCATAACTGCACCATTCTGGTTCATTTAAGGAGGAGGTATTGTGTTCACAAAATGAGGCTTCATAAATATCTCCATTTGCTGTCCAAATCCCAGAACAACAATAAAATTATGATTATAGATATGCATGGGTCTGTCTGCTGACACTCTGACTTCCCAGCACAGGTGACTGTATTTTTCCTCCATAGTGACCCCCTACCTCCATCTACCACTGCAAATATAAACTTTTGTAACTCAGAAATTTTTATTTATTATTTATTCCTTTAGTTTATTATTACTTTATAATGTATTTTTAAACTTTTTTATTGAAGTATAGTTGATTTCCAATGCTGTGTTACTTTCAGGTATATAGCACAGTGATTCAGATATATATATATTTTGGGTGAATATTGGGGTGCCTGTATATTTTTGAATTACAGTTTTCTGTGGATATGTGCTCAGGAGTGTGATTGTTGGATCATATAGTAGCTCTACTTTTAGTTTTTTAAGGAACATCCATACTGTTCTCCATAGTGCCTGTATCAATTTACATTCCCACCAACAGGGTTCCTTTTCCTACACACCCTCTCCAGCATTTATTTGTAGACTTTTTGATGACGACCATTCTGACCGGTGTGAGGTGATGCCTTATTGTAGTTTTGATTTGCATTTCTCTAATAATTAGCAATGTTGAGCATTTTTTCATGTGCCTGTTGGCCATCTGTATGTCTTCTTTGGAGAAATGTCTATTTAGATCATCCTCCCATTTTTTATTGTGTTGTTTGCTTTTTTTGATATTGAGCTGCATGAGATCTTTGTATATTTTGGAAATTAATCTCTTGTCAGTTGCACCATTTGCAAACATTTTCTCCCATTCTGTAGGTTGTCTTTTTGTTTTGTTTATGGTTTCCTTTGTTGTGCAAAAGCTTTTAAGTTTAATGCGTCCCATTCATTTGTGTTTTTATTTTCATTACTCTAGGAGATGGATCCAAATAGATATTGCTGTGATTTATGTCAAAGGGTGTTCTGCCTTTGTTTTCCTCTAAGAGTTTTATAATATCCAGTCTTACATTTAGGTCTTTAATCCATTTTGAGTTTATTTTTTGTGTATGGTGTTAGAGAATTTCTAATTTCATTATTTTACATGTACCTGTCCAGTTTTCCCAGCACCAGTTATTGAAGAGACTGTCTTTTCTCCATTAGATTAATTGGCCATAGGTGCATGGGTTTACTTCTGGGCTTTCTATCCTGTTCCATTGATCTATGTGTCTATTTTTCTGCAAGTACCATACTGTTTTCATTATTGTAGCTTTGTAGTATAGTCTGAAATCAGGGAACCTTATCCCTCCAGCTCTGTTTTTGTTTCTCAGGATTGCTTTGGCTATTCAGGGTCTCTTAGAATGTCTTTAAAACTTCCTAGAATCTGGCTGTCCCAAGCTTTTCTCTGGGTGGTTAGTCAATTAAAGGAAACATTTATTTATTGATCACATATTATGTGCAAGACACTGTGAGAGATATATTGATGAATAAGCATGATCTCTGGCCTAGAAAAACTTATAACCTTGTCTTCTTGTCTGAAGATTTAGAATTTTGCCAAAATTATAATTACCTTTTAGCTACAAGAGATCAAATAGAATCAGATTTTAGACTTGTGAAAGCATGAAAACATATGGTGACATTTTTCTTATTTCTCAAACACATTTTATTATTTATTCTTTTATAAATCAGATAAGTACAGTAATTGATATTTAGACAATCTCTTTATTTTGCTATGGCCTATCTACTATTTGGACACAGTTGATCATCTAAATTTCTCTTGGGAGTCAGATTTCAACTGGATGTGTGAAGCCATATACAAAGTTAGAACTTCTGTTTGCTGTTAGTTTATTTGGAGGCTATAAATATTTAACTTTCTAAATAAATATGGGCTTATTTACTCAACAATATAAATATTGAGCTTTTATAGTCTCTTAGGAACCATACTAGGAGCCATAGATACAAAGATGTCAAGTCTTTATGGAATTTTGTAATACATGCATTGAGAGCTTTTTTCCTGAGACTAACTTGAAAATATAGAAAAATAACTTAAACATGTAGTAGACTTTCTTTCAAAACCCTCTCTGAAATGGCCCTAGTTACTCTTCAAATTCCTATTTCCAACCATAAGCATTTACACACCTTATGCTTCACTCAATCACTTGCTAGCTTCTGCTCTTGCCATATGGTCCCACCTTGTACTTTTGTGTTTTCTTTCTTCCATACCACTGGCCTTTCCATCTTCATCATCTGTAATTCCATATTCAAACATCCATCAAAGTTCTGCTGTAATCCCACTCTTCTATAATATTTTACAAAGCATTTTAATTTTAAGAATCTCTATCTTATGTAATTGTGCATGATACTTTGAATCTCTTATGATAGTATCCACTTCAACCATATTGTAGCCTTATTTACATTAGTTGTCATCTTTGTTAGATTGTGTAGTCTCTCAAAAGATAATTCATATCTGATCCACTCAGAAGAGCTCCTTGATTTGAAAAGTGTTCAATAAATATTTCCTGATGGAGTCAATGATACAAAGTACAATCAAAGAGGGACTTATCAAACTTTTGGGTGCGTAAGAATCACCTGAAGAGACTTAAAACAAGGATTGCTGGGGTCCACACAAGAGATTCAAATTTAATAGGTCTGGGGTAGGCTACAACAATGGTGATTGTGCAGGTCTACAAGCTAATGAGTAACACCCCTGACACACACCTAGAGAGACATTCAATATTTGAGGGTGGGGTTAGCTTCATAACATTTTTCTTCAAGAGAAGGGTATAGGCTATAGTCTAAAACTAGCTCCATCTATGCAAGAAATTATATTGGGAATAATAACTATAAACAAAGGCTTTGTGGTGGAAGAAATAAAACATTGGCTTTATTGTATGTAATATGGTATCCTCTGGGAAGTGTATAGGAGGATATAATATTTTTCTCTCTATGTATGTAGGGGAGGCAAAATTTAGGGTTTTGCAGCTGGCCTGAGAATTAAATTGATATGAGACAGATTTACAGGAGAAAAAAATTATATAATTTTCATGTGACATGGGAACCCTCATAAGGAAATAATTCAATGACATAACAAAACTTAGATTCTTTTATATTAGGTTGAACAAAGAGAAGCAATGTGGAAAAGTAACTTAACTATGTGGTGAGGCTAAAAGAAGGTAAGAATTATTTTAACAACATGTTTGTACAGAATTCTGTCAGCTGTGACTCCTCATAGAAGAATAATACTTTTATCTTTCACATGGGAGTTTTAATCTAATGTTTTTAGGAAGAAAAGGGAATATCCTTAGAATACTCTTGGTGCATCTGATGTTTTTTAAGTATTTTTAGCTCAAAATAATCCTGATGCCAAAATGATATATTTTGGTGGCATATCCTGCCACCCTTCACACACTTTTGTTACTGTAGCAATTATTCACCATTGCCATGCATTCTCCTTGCCATTCTGAACCTGTCCAAAGCATATTAATACAGTATATTAATTACCAAGGATACAAGAAACAGAAAGTGAGAAATTATCATATATTGTCATATAACGGAAAATGAATTTAAAATGTTAAAAAAATTTTAGGAAAATAATAATGAGTCACATATACCGAAATACATCAAATTATTGAAAAGACATATATCCAGTTCTCACATAAATTCTCAGAAAGTTGACCTTCATGGTAAGTGGGATGAAATTGTTGATGTATTTTATGATTAAAGGAGCAAGGAGGGCTGATATCAGAGTAATAGAAAGTAATTTAAGGATCAAATGGATTTCCCAAGTTCATAATAGTCATTGTTTAATTATTAGTTGAAGTTAGGAAGGAAAAAACCAGGAAGTTCTCACAAAGATGCCACTGACATTGAAACATGATGCAGAGGTAGTGGGTGAAAGAGGAAATGACCTAGGAGACCAATATACTGTTGATGAGTGCTGTGTGTGCATGCACTCCAGCAGTCTTTTAGCATTTCATTGACAGCCTTTATTAATAAATGGGATGTTATTTACTCTACCAAGTGGAGACGCTGTGATATTGTTCCCCATGGCTGGAAAATAATTCATATGCATTACAAGGTTCATTGCATTTATATGTTCAATAGCTTGTTATAATTGAAATATTATAAATTTTCATCTGGTAAGCAATATTTGCTTGCTGTTTCTTGCTATCTTTGAAAATTAATATAATTTATTAATATCCTTTAGACAGTTTTGGAATGGAAATTCCCATTTCTAAAAGGTAATTCTGGGTATTGGTTACTTAGTAATTAATGCTGCTGCCATCCAGTCTTGGTTTTATACTTGTCAGAAGTAAACAGAAACTCCTTGCTCCTTAATGGAGTAAAATTCAAGAGTGTATCACAAAGGAACAAGCTTAGTCCTTTATATTATAGTGGCAATTTTCTGTGGCATGGCCACTTTGAATAAGGCAATACAAACTGGAGGCAAAAACATGTTTACCCTGGTTCTTATTGGTCTTGGCATGTGGTCAGGGCTGGTTTCACATTCCCACATAGGTTATGAAAGGAAACCCAAGGATAGAGCTGCTAGGGAGCATAGGCCTTGATCAAAGAAAAAGGAAGAGTGGCAGAATTGGCCATTCTGGGAGCAGTGTAATGTAAAACTTGGGTTATTGTGTAGCAGAAAGCCCTTGAAATCCTGTTAAGAATTTACTTGGGTGGTAGTAGGGATTTAGTACATTAAAAATTATAATAACAATTAAAGGAAACCTTAAAATCTCTATAACTTTATAGGACAAGGCAATACTGCTTTTTAGGACAATGAAAGACTATGTGATACAATGGAGAAGAGCTTTTTTTCTATTTGGAAAAATTATCAGCTTACCTTGGAAAAAGCATGAAGGTGGAACATTTTCCACTGGGATTAGGTGAGAAACGAGAAATTATTTCATGCTGGTGCTTTCATCATGGCCATCAGTGGGCAATGGATTTTATAATAGGTACATGCTCAATTTATTTTAAAAACTGCCAAACTGTTTTCCATAGTGATGTGTAATTTTATGTTCCCAAGTAAATGTGATTCACTTTCACAGCATCCTCACTGGCATTCAGTGGTGTTATGATTAGTCATTTTAGTCATTCTGATAGGTGTGTAGTGATATCTTATTGTTGTGCTAATTTTCATTTACCTAATGGCTAATGATGTTGAAAATATTTTGCTGTTTGAACAGAATACCTTTTTCCATCCCCTCACTTTCAGTCTTTTATATCTGAAGTGAGTCTCCTTCATAATTTTTATATCTCTAGTTGTGGCCTTTTCCTTTTTACTTGGAGAAGTCCCTTTAACATTTCTTGTAAAAGCTGATTTGGTGGTGCTGAACTCTTTTAGCTTTGCTTGTCTATAAAACTCTTTATCTGTCCTTTACTTCTGAATGATAACCTTGTTGGGTAGGTATTATTCATTGTAGGATTCTTCCTTTCAACACTTTGAATATATAATGCCACTCTCTTCTGGCCTGTAAGTTTCTGTTAAAAAGTTAGCCAAAAGTCTTATGGGGGTACCCTTGTATGTAACTAATTGCTTTTCTTTTGCTGTTTTTAATTTTTTTTTCTTTAATTTTTGCCATTTTAATTATAATAGGTCTTGGTGTGGACCCCTTTGAGTTTATTTTGTTTGAGACCTTCTGTGCTTCCTGGACCTGGATGTTGTTTCCTTTCTCAGGTTAGGGAAGTTTTCAGCTATTATCTTTTCAAATAAGTTCTCTGCCTCTTTCTTTCTCTCTTCTTCTTCTGGGATCCCTATAATGCAAATACAGTACTCTTTATATTGTCTCAGAGGTCTCTTAAGTTGTTCTCATTTTTAAGAATTCTTTATTCTTTTTTCTGTTCAGCTTGAGTGATTTCCACTACTTTGTATTCCATTTTACTTATCCATTCCTCTGTATCATCTAATCTACTGTTGATTCCTTATAGGGTATTTTTAAATTTTCAGTTCTTGTATTTTTCAGGTTCTGTGTGGTTCTTTATATATTTAGCTCTTGTTAAACTTCTTACTGTGTTCTTCTCCCAAATACATTGAATATCTTTATGATTATTGTGTTGAACTCTCTATTGAGTAGACTGCTTATTTCCACCTCGAATAGTCCTTCTTATGGCATTTTTATCCTTTTCCTTCATTTGAAACATATTCCTTTGTCACCTCATTTTGTCTAATTCTCTGTGTTTATTTGTATGTGTTAGGTTGGTTGGTTACATTTCCAGATCTTGGAGAAGTGATCTTAAGTAGGAGACTTCCTGTGGGGCCCAGCAGCACACTCCCCTCTGACCACCATAGCTGTATGCTTAGGGGTGCCCCCTAAGTGGACTGAGTGGGACCTTCTGTTTTACTGGGGCCAACTACTGTGGGAATGCTGGTTGGAGGGGCTGGCCTTAGCTCTGTTGGCTGCCAGGTTCTGCCTTTTCAGAGACTGCTGGCTGCAGGTGAGCAAGGTCTGGTCCTGACATGTCTGGCTGCATGGCCCATGGAGTCTCCAGGCTGATACCATCCTGGTATTAGGTAGTGCTCATGCCTGGCATGGCTGGCAGTTTGGCCTGGATATCCTGGGGCTGGTGCCTGCCTGCTTATAGGTGGAGCCAGGTCTCGGGGCAGCTGGCTGTGGGTCCTGTGCCTGGGGGCTTCTGGGGGCTGGTGCCAGCCTGCTGGTGGCTGGGGCCTTGTTCCAGCATGACTGGCTGAAGGGTCCAGGATCCCAGGTTAGTGTTGGCCCACTGGTAGATGGGGCTTTGTCCCCATGTAGTTGGCTACTCAGCCTGGGGGAAACCTAGAACTGGTGCCTACTGGCTGTTGGGTAGGACCAGGTCTCACCACTAACAGTTTAAAGGGAGGACTCCTATATGGCACTTGTTAGCACCAGTGTCCTTGTGGTAGAATAAGATCACAAAAATTCCCTGGGGGAATGTCAATTGCCTCCTGCCTCTTTGGGAGGAGTCTCCAAGATCAGCAAGTGGGTCTGACCCACGCTCCTTTCATATTGCTGCCTTTGCACTGAGTGTGTAAGATTTTGTGTGTGCCCTTTAAGAGCAGGCGCTCTGTTTCCTACAGTTCTCCAGGCCTCCCATACACAAACCCTGCTGGCCTTCTAAACCAATTATTTTGGTGGCTTGGCTTCCCTGTGCAAGACTCCTGGTCTATGGATCACAATGTGGGGCTTGGACCCCTTACTATTTGGGGAAAACCTCTGCAATTGTGATTATTCTCCCATTTGTGGGTTGCCTACCAAGGGATGTGGGCCTTGATGCTACTGCATCTCCTCCCCTCCTACCTATCTCATTGTTCCTTCTTTATATCTTTAGTTGTGGAAAATCTTTTCTGCTAGACTTCAGGTTTTTCTCTTGATAGTTGCTCTGTAAACCATTGTAATTTTGGTGCACCCATGGAAGAAGGTGAGCTCAGGGTCCTCCTACTTTGCCATCTTGCCCCAAATCAGGAATATTGTTCTTTAGTTTCCATTTTTTGTACAATCCTCACCTGGGTTTGGTATCAGTGTAATCCTAGTTTCATAAAATAAATTGAGAGGTGTCCCATCCAATTCTATTTACATATTTGATGTTAATTCTTCTTATGGTATTTTAAATGTTTGGTTGAATTCTCTGTTGAAACCATTTCAGTCTAGATATTTCTCTTTGGGGGGAGTTTTTAAACTGTAAAACCAAGTTCCTTAGTATTTATATGACTATTCACATTGCCTATTGGTAGTTGTGGTAGATATTTTTTCTTTGTCAGACTTACTAGAAGTTTATCAATTGTATTCATCATTTCATGAAATAGCTTTTGTTTTATTGATTTTTTCTATTGTTTTATTTTTTAATTTCATTGATATTTATTCCCTTTCTTTTGGTCTTATTTTGCTAAGTTCTTGAGGTGGGAGGTTAGATTATCCATTTGGGACATTCCTTTTTTCTAATGATTCATTTAGTGTTGTAATCTTCCTCTCAATATTGCTTTAGCTGTCTCTCACAAAGTTTGATATGTTCAATTTTCATTTTCAATTCAGTTAAATGTATTTTTTTTAAATTTCCCTTGAAGTTTCCTCTTCGGCCCATGATTATTTAGAAGTCTTTTGTTTATTTTTCAAGTATTAAAATATTTTTTATTATTTTTCTGTTACTGATATTTGTTTGATATCGGTATAGTTTGAGGACACAATCTATATAATTTCAATTCTTTTAATATTATTGAGATTTATTTTATAACCTAATATATGGTCAAACTTGGTATATATTATTCCATAGGCACTTGAAAAAAATGTATAGTCTGCTGTTGTTGGATGAAGTGTTCTATAAATGTCAATGAGATACTGTTGATTGATGGTGTTGTTGAGTTCTTCTAGATTCTTGCAGATTTTCTGTCTCATTTTATCAATTGACGAGAAAGGGATATTGATGTTTTCAACTATAATTGTTGATCTTTCTATATCTCCTTTCAGTTCTATCAGTTTTTGCTCACATATTTTGCAGTTCTATTTGGGGGTACATACATTCAAAATTGTAAAGTCTTCTTAGGATATTAACACTTATATCATTGTATAATGTACATCTCTGTCTGTAGTAATTTTCTTTGCTCTGAAGTCTAGTTTATCTGATACTAATATAAACATTCTGGCTTTTTTTAATTAAAATTTACTTGAGATACATATTTTACTTTTGATCTGCTTATAGCATTGCATTGTTATGTTTCTTATAAACAGAATATATGTGGGTGATATTTTTAATACACTCTGTCAATCTTTATCTTTTGTATATTGAGGTGTAGTTTATTTACAATATTATGTAAGTTTCAGGTGTACAACATAGTGATTCACAATTTTAAAGATTATACTCCATTTATATTATTATAAAATATCTGTATTCCCTGTGCTGTACAATATACCATTGTACAATAATTGTACAATATACCATTATGTATATTATCCATAGTAGTTTTTACCTCTTTTAATTGGTGTATTTAGGCTATTTATGTTTAAAATAAGTAAATTTGCCATTTTATTTTTTTGTTTTCAGTTTTTTTTCTGTCTGCTTTTTATCTCTATTTTTTCCCATCTTCCTGTGGCTTACCTGAATTTTTTTTTTTTTTTTTTTTTTTTTTTTTTTATAATTTAGACTGTCTTTTTTTGCATTCAGTTTGAGATCTTCCTGTTTTTTAGCAAAATAAAGGCTTTTCACTTAAAAGATGGACATTTTGGGTATTATGTGAGGAGATCTGGTTCTTATTAAAACTTCTGTTTTAGTGGGCTTTTCATAACATTGCCCCAGCAAAGGTTTTCCATTCCAACACCTTTTTTGACACACAGCTGAGGAAGGACCCTCATCACTCTTTGATGGCTGTGGGAGTTCTGGATCCCACTAGGCTTCCAATGGTACTGTCCTGGATATGAGGAGTAGGAAGGCCTTCCTATTGCTCTCCACTTGACCTCCCCTGACACCATGGAAGACATGACCTTTTACCATTGGGAAGTAGGAAGTCCTGACCCTCCACTAGGCCTCCTTTGGTACCTCCCCAGTGGGGTGGGTGAGGGATGGCACCACTCCAGTGTGGTGGATGAAGGCCACCTTGTTACTGATGGATGGGAATCAAAGTCTAGATACTTGACATGGTCTCCACTGGCATTGTGCAAGGGGGACCCATTACTGACTAATGAGAATGAAAGCCCAGGTGCCTGAGTTGGTCTTCTCTGATAGTGTTCCAACAGGGATCTAGGTATTTTGGTATAAGGTGACAAGAACGGAAGACTTAGTTCTCTACTCAGCTTTTGCTAGAGTAGGGGTCACAATTTGGGGGGTTGAGTTTGGCTGAAGTAATATCATTATTTACCTAAAATAAACTTTTATCCAAATTTTTATCTAAAAGTTTTCTCTCTTGCTAAGTTGCTGCTTTCCTCATTCTTTCTCTAAAGAGAGCTGGATTTTTAAGGGGCTTTATTTGTCTGTGCCTGTTTCTGTCTCCAGGTTGCTGGCTCCTTCAACTCCAAGTACAGTATATATGCAACAAAAAGAAAACCAAGGGAACTCATCACCATGTCAACTGCTCTCCACCTTTCAGCATCTTCTTGTGTTTGTTTTGTATTGAATGTCCAGAATTTTTGGTTGTACTTAACATGAGGAATATGGAAATACCCCATCTTCTCAGAAGTGTTTCTTATTTTTAACCACAGTCTGATGTGACATGAGAAAACAGGAATTAAATAACAATTGTGTAGTCAATTAATTCCTAACCTCATTTACCTGACATTTATTGGAGATCTACCCTAAGCCAATTACTGTGGATTATGCTGGCAATCCAGAGAATGGACAATAGTTCTTTTCAAGAAGTCACATTTTTGTGGGAGAAGCAAAAAAGAAAAGCAACAATTGAACATAATATATGTAAAAAAACTGTTAAGTAGAGATTTGTATGAGATACTATGGGAATCAATAAATCTAATAAAAAAGAGGGAGGCAAAAAGATGGAGACATTTTAGCTGAGGATTATGGGACAAATACAAGTTAGCTAGAAAGCCTAGGATAGGGGTGACCAGGATAATGTAGGGCCACCCCTCCATATAAAGTTAAAAGACCTACAAATGCACACAGTCATAAAATAATACAGTTGGGAAATGCAAGTGGTCACTATGACATGGGGGAAGGGTATGAACAATAACAGTGGAGGAGAAATTAGAGCGCTCATCAAAAAGAGCCATTTCTACATATCATGTTATGTGCTTTGGGTTTTAAATGACAACAGTAAAGAATGTCTGGAAAATTTTAACCATTGTATTAACTTGTTATTTCTGAAACAAATCATATACAAGTAAATAAAGTATACAAAATGTGCATGCTAATTTAAGAGCACATAGTTATATAAGAACAACAAAGTATATATTCTACTCTCCACTGTTTAAAGCAGACCTTGCCAGAAAAGGTCTTTTCTGACCACACTCTCTGAATTAGTTTTCACTGTTATCACTGTTTATACCTGTTTGTTTCCTATTTATTACTGTTGCAACTTGTAAAATTCATTTGCTTGGTAACTCGTGAACTGTTTACCTATTTACTGTAGTATCTTTACTGACCACTACTGTGAATGACTCTTAATACATGCCCAACACATATCAGTGTGCTGGCATGCAATGAGTTGCTGGCAGTAATGATCAGAGGAATAAAAGGCACAGAGATTCTCTGTTAATTTGTTCAGATTGGGTTCATCATTTTCTTTATGCTAGCACCTGGAAATTACTCTTTTCCCACCTAAGCAAAATGGCATAAACTTCTCTTTACATTATGGCATGGAAGATCAATGTTAATTATCCTAATTGTACATAGCTTCCTTGCCTTTTCATTGTACTCAGAGATCCCTGAAGGAAATACCATCAGTTTACTGTTTTGTTGATTTAAGAACATGCAACGTCACTGTAAAAAACAAAAAAAAAAGTAGTTTTAATGAATTAAGAATTAAATTGTGTAATTGAAACCACTTGAAGTAACCAAATAAAATGGTATAAGCAAATGTGATCTTGTGCCTTTTATTTTACTCTTCCCATTTCTTCTTTATTTCTACCTACTTGTCTTCCACTGTTAATTCTTACCAAGGAGCAAGCAGACTTTCCAGCTCCAACTGTTTTTCTACAACCAAAGAATATTCAAATTTTTATCTTTATCTCCAAACTCCTGATTTCTCCTTATAAAAGGAGTCTCACATGGCTGGAGAACAGAAGCAGCCATCCTAGCAATGGAGATGGTGGCTAGTATTTGTAAGGAACAAGTCAGCCCCTGAAAACCAATGCAGGACCCCTTCAGAACAGTCGTAGCTTGAGCTAATATTTGTAACATTAGTTAGCACTTCCTTTAGAAGTTGGATCACTTTATAATGTATACAAATGTCTAAATATAATGTTGTACACCTGAAACTTACATACTAATTTTATGTTATCTCAAAAAAGGGAAATTGGTCATTTTAAAATAGTTTTTAAAATTTCACTATTCTTTAAGAGAAATAGCCCATTAAATCTGCAGTTCTCAAGGTTTGGCATGAATAAATCTCTGGAGTTTACTAAATTACAGATTCACAATCTCTACTTCTAGAAATTGTGTAGGTCTGGGTTTTTATAAGCCCAGTGCTTAGAGTTTTGCTTATAAAATAAAGACCCTAGCGATTATGATGAAGTGGCCCAGTGTTTCACTGGGGAAACAATAGAAGACTAATTTTACATCGTTTTAATTTCCAAACCAAGATTTTAGGACAATGAGTCATGGCAGATAAGTTTCAATGTGGAAGATGGGGGTGGGGATTTGCAGAACAATACAAAATGGTAAATAGTTATTAATCAATGAAATCATTTCCCTAAGGAACATAACATTTTTGCTGATTATAATCCAATAGGAAATTTTGGCTCTAATGGCCATATTAATTTTTAAAAAGATAAAGTATTATTTTGCTAAAATATTTTTTAATATAAAGACTTGTCCATACATAGGTGACAGCCAAGAAACTAAAAATATTTGAATATAAAAGTTAGAACTCTTAGTTTCACAGTAAAATTCCTTCTGAGGAAATTTAATCAATACTTCCCCAAACATCTTACATTTACCAACTCATTTTTGGAAGTGAATGAAACGAAGTATTGGCAGGTAGAATCACTGTTAAATTTGTCTTTCTGGGAAAGGAATATTTTAGCATATTCTGAAGGCCTTATAACAGCTTTCTACAACAGTCCAAGGAAGTTAAACTTTTGGGTATATTTCCCTGAAATATACATCTGAGTTGCCTCTCACTTCTCTTTCTGCCAGACTAGGACCCTTCAGAGTGGTCATTATATAGAGAATATGGAAAAGGTTGTTAATATTTGGGTACACATATTTGTATATATAAAACTAAAACAGAATTTTTTCCCCTAAAGTCAGAATTTTAGTTTTTTGGTGATAAGTTTTAAATTACCTTTCCTGAGACCACAATTTCAAAAGAATGATCTTTCAATTTTGACAAGAAAATGTCAGGAAAAGGATTACTGTTTAGTTTAATAAGGGAACCCACTAAGGATCTCCAAGACACTACAGGTTTTATTCCTTAATTAAACAGGTATTTATTGAGCACCTACTATGTGGAAGTATATATTAGGCAATATTGGTGATACTGAGACCATATGAATTTAAGGGCCATTCAGTTCAATAAAGAGAAATACAGAAATCACTATGCCACAGGATATAAAATATAAGAGTTATGAATAATACCACCAAGTTCTATGACCATCAAAAAGGGGGACAGATGAATTCCAATTAGGATACTTTAGGGAAGTTTCCATAAATGCAACGACATTTTTTTCAGGACTTTTGATCATGGTAAATATAGAGAGAATATGGACAACTAAAGAGATAGAAACGAGAGCATTTTCTGAGCACCTTCTCTGGGCCAGCTTGTGCAAATCACTTTGCTTTATGTACACAGATGCAGATGAGGGGATGTATGGGAAAAGATGAATAGTTAATTTCAGACAGAGTATACAGTTCATGAGAGAGATTTAGGAGTAATTAATTTGAAAGCATTTAAGGAGGTAATTCATGGAGTCGTTTGAAATCTAAGCTAGAAATTCATCCTTTAATAAGTTTAATATGGCATCAATGTGATTGAAAAGGAGAAAGAATGGAGTGTTGAGGGTAGGGAGTGGCTAGTAAGGAGGCTATAATTATTGTCCTCAACCAAGAAAAGTAGGGCAATAGGAGTAGAGAAATGGAAGCACAGGTATGAAAAGATAGATGAGTATGGAAAGTAAAAAGAATACTGTCATCAATGCATTACCATTTTTACAAACATGCCTTATTGACCCTAATTTAGAAATAAGAGTCAGGAAGAAGTTTAAAATATATCTACAGAATACTGTAGAGTCCTGCCAATTCAAGGAGCTAATTATCAGCTATTAATAGTTCTTTGATATCTTTTAAACATAGCTTGACCAAAAAGTAATAAATCTAAGGTTAATAAACTAATAAGTTAATGGACACCTAATAAGTGTCTCTTTTAATAATAGGGCCATAGATATCATAGCTGCAAAAAAGTTCTGCCATTCTTACTTTCTGGAAGAAAGTTATACTTTGACCACCAAAACCAAAAATCCTCCAAAATTTCTTTACTAACAATTTCAGTAAAAGTAAAATTACAATGTCATGCTCAATAATCTTCATCATCAAGATATTTTTAATAACTGACTTTCCTTTAAAAATGTCACAAATGCAACATGTGCAACATGTATTCACTACATTATACCTATCACATACAGACAGGTAAAGTGAAGTGGAAGAAAAAGTAATTCTGTTACCCAGAAAAATAAACCAAACCACAACCAAATCACTGTTAACATTTTACGTACATCCTTTTGGAGTTTTCCTACACAAATGAATCATATTTAGTTCTTTGTCCACTATGACCCAGAGATCTATCTCATCACAATTACCCAAAGACTTTCCACACTTTAAATTATGTTAGTTCTTGATATCAATCTATTAATACATTCATACTTGTTAAATTTTTGGTTCTTGACAAATAAAAAAGGAAGTTTTTAAATATTAAAAAAAATCTTCTGGACCTACAAACTCTCAATTGGGATAGTATGTTATAAGTAAAAATGCAATTATTTAACATGCATAATATACATGTCAAGTTGGATAATCCTAATTTTATAATTCACCACTTTAAATCTCTAAAATGTAAATTATTTACAATAAAAAACTAAAAGCTTGCTCAAATTTCCTGTCTGTGTTAGTAATGTGTTCTTTGACAATGCTGTTTTGTTAAAGAACACACTTTTGTTATAAACTGAGATTTACATATTACTATCTATGCATAAAAAGCAAATGTGAATCTCATCTTACTAGTGGGGGATAAGTTTAAATTTATCCTAGATCAGCTGATAAAACCAAACAAATAAGGGAAAAGACTTTCTCTGTCAAAAAGAAGTTTAGATGGAACAAGTAAGAAATAATCTATTTCAGGAAAAATATATTTGGTTGTTTATGCAGGTGTATGCTGTAATTTTTTTTAGTATTTTCAGAAAGGAGAGTCTGAAGGCAAAGGAAGTAAACAGTACTATATTTCTTCAGGAGTAGGCTATGAAAGTATATAATCATTGTAATTTTACCCTAAGTTGACATATCCATAACTAAGTAGTGGTAAGTTCCAAGGGCTTGAGATGCTAACTTGAACTCAGTCTCTAGAGTCATACAAGTGACAGGACATAAGATTTAACCAAGAGAAGTGGTGTCTTCCCCAAAAGAACATGCTAATTAAAGGTGAGTTGAAAAACACAGTTATATTAACTTAAGCATTAAATGAACAGATTAGATTTCTGTTCTTCTCTTTGAGGGTGATTTTCAAAGACTCTGTGTCTGTGTGTGTGCATGCATGTGCATGTGTGTGTGTGTGTGTGTGTGTGTGTTTTGTTAGTCATCTGGCTATCCTAGAACTTAAGTCCTTCTGTTATTTACCATAAGACCATGACCTAGGAATATATTTCACAGAGTGCTGCCTATGGACAAATGCTTAGGAAAGGCAATGAAGAACTTCTTTAGTGCTGAACTTGCAAATCCAAATGTAAAAATAAAAGAAAGAAAAGGAAAAACAGGAAAAGACTTTTCCCTTTTAAAATGTAGGGGGATAAAACATTAATATTTTATATCATCTTGAATGGAAAATAGTGGAAAATTTTATTTACTAAGTTCTTGTTTCCCCAAACTGGCCTGAATCAGTGTCTTGCAAAGCAGTTTTAGATGATCTTCAACCACTGCCACTTGCAGGAAGAGGGTGGATGAAGAGAGTGGCTGCATGGAAAAAGCCTATTCCACTCTTGGAAGGTAAACATACATAGATGAACAAAAACACCAAAGCCCAGCATGTTCATGGACAGCATCATGAGCTTCACATATAAAAAGTAACATGATACCTTAGAAATGGCATGGGTTTCCTCATAATTTTACCAGCTTATCTAAATATGACCCATACTCCTTTATGTCAGTGGTTCTCAAAAGTGTGGTCCCTGGACAAGCCAGATCAGGATCACCTGTTCCTACTCTAGGCCCTACTCCAGACCCAGTGAATCAGACACACTGGTGGTGAGGTCCAATAATGTTTGTTTTAACAAGTCGTCTCCAGGAGCCTCCGATGCATGCTCATGTTTGAGAACCACTGCCCTTACCTAGCTGAGATATTCTTTCCCTGGAGCACTAAAGATTTCTATAGTACACCTGCACTTAAAAGAAATTTTGATTTTATGGCAAATTTGAGTAGAAAATATCAAACACAAAATACCTTAACAACAACAACAACAACAATTTGTATATACTGCATCTCAAAACAATTATAAAAGAACTAGGAACAAATATTTACTTCTCCTGCTGAAAATTAGAGGAATTACTCATCTCAAACATCTGAAGTGGTAGAATGATGATAGTTATTAACAGGCACTGGATCTGAGTAGGGCTTACCTCGTTTGGAATGATCAAGTGCAGACTACTTGAACAGCAGAATTCTCTGGCCTATCATAAGCTAACGTGACAAGCCCTGCTGTGAGCCATCATCCTGCTGTACCTCTAATCAGATGGTTGCTACCACTAGGATTTCCCTGTGGCTAGATGAAACTTTCCAACTCTGCCTCTGTATGAAATGTGCTAGTACATTTGGTGCATTATCTGGCTGTTCTGAAACTAAGACACATCACACCAAACTAAGAATCCAGATTGTTTTTTCTCCTCTTAAGAACATGCTTTAGCAGGCTTCTCCTCCTGGAGGGATTCTGGATTCATTTCTCCTACAATGGTGATAAGCCTATGGGCAACCAAACACTGGGAACAATGTGCACATTTGAAGGAAAAGAAATGTGTAACACACACTTTTTAACTTTGGTATATTTTATGCTCTCTTTCTTTCATAATGGTGTCTATTGGTGGGGAAGACTGCAGTTCTCAAAACTCCAATTCAAAATTCTCTGTAAATTGTACTGTTTTATTGTTTCCATTTAGAAATGTTAGTAATGGTAAGCAGTTATCCTGGTTACCAATCATTGTCATAAAATTCATTTTACCTATTCCAATATTAGGTTAACCCCCAAAATTTTTGTGGGAACTTTAAGCTAAAATCATTCTTCTTTTGATTTATCAATTGAAGAATGTTGAAAGAATTAGAAGAAGGTCACAAAAGTGCTGAAGATTAGGCATTAAGAATTGATTTAAAAATAATTTCTCACATCCTTGTTTGATTTTATCCCCACAATTACCACCTATGCTATAACCCACCAGTAATATAACATTGATAAATTGGTGTCAAATGGAGCTGAACTTCAGCCATTAATACATCCGGGATATTACTTATTTTTGTTTCAGCATTTTCACTGCAATAATACATGGTCTGTAAAAAGAATTCACTGATCCTTATGAACTGGGGGTGTAAAGGAAAATCAATTCCAAATGTGTCTTTTCTTATTTTCTTTTCTTTCCTTTTTTTTTTTTTTTTTACTAAAGCATAGCCCTTTCTAGGACAGATGAGATAATCTCACCTGTATACCTCAAGGAACTGGATAAGATGTTAGAGAGATATAGAAAGGAAAATAAAATACTCTCATATTTCTTCTCACCCAGCAGAGTTGTTTATCTCCTTAGGAATTCTTACCCTTTTGATGATGAATATAAATACTCTGAAGTATGACAGCCATAGAGTTTTAGTCCATTATAATGTTGTTTTTAATATAAGAGATATATAATATACATGGGTAATTACTTTAACTGGTAAATTTCAATATGTGTGCATAGTTTTTTACTACATAATTACCTAATTTTAACTTTATTGTCTCAGTAAAGACACTATCTCCAAATATGGGCATATTCTGAGGTACACAGATTTAGGACTCCAACATATGAATTTTGTGAAGGACATAATTCAGCCCATAACAATGCTTAATGACTCTATATACCTTAAGAAACAACTACTATGTCAATTTTACAAATGAGGAAACCAGTACTAAGAAGTTAGGTGAATGATCTAAATTCACTCAACCAGTACAGGGCAATCCAGAGTTTGAATCTGGGTATCCTGTGTCTAATTAGGCATTCTTCCTAGTTCTGAATTATCTGTTCTATAAGGCACTCCAGAATATGGCCCTGCATCACATTTTTCATTTTACCTCTTACTTACTTGCTACATAAGGCATTCTTGTCCTCAGTCCTTTGCAAATCTCCTATCTTCACCTCTATCTCTGCCTGTCAAGATTTTATATATCCATGAAGTTTTTACCTCAAATATCAACTATTTTATAATTTAAAACACCTGGTAAGATTTTTTTAAAATCTCGATGTCCTGTCTACCATCCATGGCAATTAAGTCAATATCTCTGGAGGAAGAGACCAGAGAAGAGTATGTATTTATTAAAGCTCCCAGATGATTCTAATGTGCAGCCAAAATTGAGAACCACAGACTTAAAATCTTGCCTCATTCATAATCAGCTGATCTTTACAAACTCTTCTCCCTGTTAAATTTTTATATTGTCTGAATGAAAATACAGTTAAGTAAAGTAAATTATCTCATAGATCATTGGGTCTTACTCACTTTTGGGGTCATGGAATTATTAAGATGTTGATGAAAAATGTACAGTTGGGAAATGCATATACACACAAAATTGTGAATATAATTTAAATTCTACTAATGAACCTTTAAATGCCATCCATGGTCCTGCATTAGGAGAACCAGAGAAGTGCTAAAGAAACATGAGATAAACGTACACTAATTCCATTGGGGAGATTATGCAAAGGTTTTTTGATGGAATAGATATAATCTGATCTTAAGGAAACTTTAGGATTTTCTCAGGCAGACACTGGAATTAGCAGAACATATTTGAGATATATTGAGGGAAAGATGACTGGGTCTCCAGAGACCATAAGTTACAAGGGGGTATATTATGGGAGCAAATAGTGCAAATTTCACATAGAAGCCATATTTGACAGGAATTTGAATGCCAAGTATTAAATGCCAGGTGTTAACATGTTTCTCTGTGTATATGGAGCCACTGAAGTTCTTTCAACGGGGGACTAAGGTAAAAAAATCTGTAGGGAACTACCTGTGAAGCAAAGTGGAAGCAAAATTAGAGAATGGAAAAGAAGCAAGTGATGAGGCAGAAAGTTACCTCAATAACCAATGTGAGAAGCAATGATTTCCTGATGTCAATAGCTAGGAAGTGATTAATGATGATGATGAGGAGGAGGATATTGATGGGGATGGTATTAACAGTTATATCAATATGAGAATACTTCTGTGGTACCAACAAGTAAAGGCCATTACAATAAAAGATATAAAGCAAATCGGAATAAAATGTTCCCATCTGGTATTCTTGGGAATATAAATACTCTGATGTATGACAGCCATAGAGTTTTAGTCCATTATAATATTGTTTTTAATATAAGAGATATATAATATACATGGGTAATTACTATAACTGGTAAATTTCAATATGTGTGCATAGTTTGCCTTGAAAATGAAAGAATAAGCCAGAAAATATCTTAAAGGATAATCTTAAAATATGGACTTATATTTACATTCTGTTTTTGCTTAATGGATGTCTTTAGTTCCAATATAAAAATTTAACAGGGAGAAGTGTTTGTAAAGATCAGCTGATTATGAATGAGGCAAGATTTTAAGTCTGTGGTTCTCAATTTTGGCTGCACATTAGAATCATCTGGGAGCTTTAATAAATACATACTCTTCTCTGGTCTCTTCCTCCAGAGATATTGACTTAATTGCCATGGATGGTAGACAGGACATCGAGATTTTAAAAAAATCTTACCAGGTGTTTTAAATTATAAAATAGTTGATATTTGAGGTAAAAACTTCATGGATATATAAAATCTTGACAGGCAGAGATAGAGGTGAAGATAGGAGATTTGCAAAGGACTGAGGACAAGAATGCCTTATGTAGCAAGTAAGTAAGAGGTAAAATGAAAAATGTGATGCAGGGCCATATTCTGGAGTGCCTTATAGAACAGATAATTCAGAACTAGGAAGAATGCCTAATTAGACACAGGATACCCAGATTCAAACTCTGGATTGCCCTGTACTGGTTGAGTGAATTTAGATCATTCACCTAACTTCTTAGTACTGGTTTCCTCATTTGTAAAATTGACATAGTAGTTGTTTCTTAAGGTATATAGAGTCATTAAGCATTGTTATGGGCTGAATTATGTCCTTCACAAAATTCATATGTTGGAGTCCTAAATCTGTGTACCTCAGAATATGCCCATATTTGGAGATAGTGTCTTTACTGAGACAATAAAGTTAAAATTAGGTAATTATGTAGTAAAAAAAAAAACACAAAACTCAGAGACATACTATGTATAAAAGATGTAAATTATTGAGCAAAATTTTTTAGCTCATATGGTGGCTGAAAAGTATATACTGAGAGACGTTGTGTAAATGAGGAAACTGGGAACACATGATGTACTCATCTGATTAAATATATGCATTGGTACAGAAAATAAAATAAAATATAATTAGGTAATTATGGTGGGCCTTATTAATTTCACTAGTGTCTTTATAAAAAGAAACTTGGACACAGAAAGCTAAAGAAAAGAAGGTGATATGAAGACACAGTGAGAAGATGGTGACATCATATGTAGGAATGTGAATTTACTATTAGGTAAGTGAGATTTCCTTTTAATTTTTAAAACTTTCATTCTTAATTTTTCTTTATTATTTTATTTTATTTTTGATAAATTTACTTATTTTATTTTTTTATTTTTGGCTGTGTTGGGTCTTCATTGCTACGTGTGGGTTTTCTCTAGTTGCAGCAAGTGGGGGCTATGCTTTGTTGCTGTGTGCAGGCTTCTCATTGCGGTGGCTTCTCTTCTTTTGGAGTACGAGCTCTAGGCACGTGTGCTTCAGTAGCTGTGGTCCGGGGCTTAGTTGTTCCACGGCATGTGGGATCTTCCAGGACCAGGGCTCTAACTCGTGTCTCCTACATTGGCAGGTGGATCTTTAACCACTGCACCACCAGGGAAGCCCCTCTTTATTATTTTAAATATATATGCTGTATAACACCAAAGTATAGAGGGCTTGAATTTCCATTGTTCCTATGTTCCTTCAGGTAGGAAAAGCTCACTTTGAGCCTGTATAGTGGCAAATGCTGCACAAACCATTCTCTACAAATCTAATTATTTTTCTTTTTTTAACGTCTTTATTGGGGTATAATTGCTTTACAATTGTGTGTTAGTTTCTGCTTTATAACAAAGTGAATCAGCTATATATATACCTATATCCCCATATCTCCTCCCTCTGGCGTCTCCCTCCCACCCTCCCTATCCCACCCCTCTAGGTGTTCACAAAGCAATGAGCTGATCTCCCTGTGCTATGCAACTGCTTCCCAGTAGTTATCTATTTTACATTTGGTAATATATATATATAAGCCCATGCTATTCTCTCACTTCGTCCCAGCTTACCCTTCCCCCTCCTCATGCCCTCAAGTCCATTCTCTACGTCTGTGTCTTTATTCCTGTCCTGCCCCTGGGTTCTTCAGAACCTTTTTTTTTTTTTAGACTCCATATATGCGTGTTAGCATACGATATTTGTTTTTCTCTTTCAGACTTACTTCACTCTGTATGACAGTCTCTAGATCCATCCACCTCACTACAAATAACTCAGTTTCCCTTCTTTCTTTGGCTGAGTAATATTACATTGTATATCTATGCCACATCTTCTTTATCCATTCATCTGTTGATGGGCACTTAGATTGCTTCCATGTCCTGGCTATTGTAAATAGAACTAACATGAACATTGTGGTATATGACTCTTTTTATTTTTATTTTATTTTATTATAAATTTATTTATTTATTTATTTATTTATTTATTTATTCTTGGCTGTGTTGGGTCTTCGTTTCTGTGCAAGGGCTTTCTCCAGTTGTGGCGAGCGGGGGCCACTCCTCATCGAGGTGCATGGGCCTCTCACTGCTGTGGCCTCTCTTGTTGTGGAGCACAGGCTCCAGACGCACAGGCTCAGTAGTTGCGGCTCACGGGCCCAGTTGCTCTGTGGTATGTGGGATCCTCCCAGACCAGGGCTCGAACCCATGTCCCCTGCATTGGCAGGCAAATTCTCAACAATTGCACCACGAGGGAAGCCCCATGACTCTTATTTAATTATAGTTTTCTCAGAGTATATGCCCAGCAGTGGGATTGATGGGTCATATAGTACTTCTATTTTTAGTTTTTTAAGGAACCTCCATACTGTTCTCCATAGTGGCTGTATCAATTTACATTCCCACCAACAGTGCAAGAGGGTTCCCTTTTCTCCACACCCTCTCCAGAATTTATTGTTTGTAGATTTTTTCATGTTGTCTATTCTAACTGGTGTGAGGTGATACCTCACTGTAGTTTGATTTGCATTTCTCTAATAATTAGTAATGTTGAACATCCTTTCATGTGTTTGTTGGCAATCTGTATATCTTCTTTGGAGAAATGTCTATTTAGGTCTTCTGCCCATTTATGGACTGGGTTGTTTGTTTTTTTGATATTGAGCTGTATGAGCTGCTTGTAAATTTTGGAGATTAATCCTTTGTCAGTTGCTTCATTTACAAATATTTTATACCAATGTGAGGGTTGTCTTTTTATTTTGTTTATCGTTTCCTTTGCTGTGCAGAAGCTTTTAAGTTTCATTAGGTCCCATTTCTTTATTTTTGTTTTTATTTCCATTTCTCTAGGAGGTGGTTCAAAAAGGATATTGCTGTGATTTATGTCATAGAGTGTTCTTTTTATGTTTTCCTCTAAGAGTTTTATAGTGTCTGGCCTTACATTTAGGTCTTTAATCCATTTTGAGTTTATTTTTTTGTATGGTGTTAGGGAGTGTTCTAATTTCATTCATTTACATGTAGCTATCCAGTTTTCCCAGCACCACTTATTGAAGAGGCTGTCTTTTCTCCATTGTATAATCTGGCCTCCTTTATCAAAAATAAGGTGACCATATGTGCATGGGTTTATCTCTGGGTTTTCTATCCTGTTCCATTGATCTAGAAATAAAGGAAACACTCCCATTTACCATTGCAATAAAAAGAATAAAATACCTAGGAATAAACCTACCTAAGGAGACAGAAGACCTGTATGCAGAAATCTATATGACAGTGATGAAAGAAATTAAAGATGATACAAATAGATGGAGAGATATACCATGTTCTTGGATTGGAAGAATCAATATTGTGAAAATGACTATACTACCCAAAGCAATCTACAGATTCAATGCAATCCCTATCAAACTACCAATGCCATTTTTCACAGAACTAGAACAAAAAATTTCACAATTTGTATGGAAACACAAAAGACCCCAAATAGCCAAAGCAATCTTGAGAAAGAAAAATGGAGCTGGAGGAATCAGGTTCCCAGACTTCAGACTATATTACAAAGCTACAGTAATCAAGACAGTATGGTACTGGCACAAATCTAGTTCTTGAAGCAGTATGGGACCATATAGAAAAGAGTTTCAGCAAATTTGTGCAAAATTCTGGATCTTCTGTGTTTCTCTTTTTAACATGATTTGTCAGAAAAAATCCTTGAATATCAATAAGTCAACTTAATAAATATTTGGATAGATGCAAATCCATGAGCAAGAGAAATGAACCACATCTGCTGAATATCAAAAGTGAGTGTGAAGGCTATGTGGTCTTCATGACAGGAGACTGCTCTATCACATAAAAATCTAGTAAATAGGGACAGTACAGTATTAAAATTGGCAGCTTTTATAGAATGACATTACATCTAGAATGTATAAAATAAAGTGAAAAAAGTCAATTTTAAGGGATTTCCCATAATCAGAAATTACAGGGTTTTATTGTCTTATCTTTAAATATATTAACATATATAATTAAATACTTCTGTTTACACATTAGGTAGGAATTAATAATTTACAAATAAATTTTGACCAAAAAGATGCAACCTATTTAGTGAATATTCAAATATGGTGAATATTCAAATATTAAATATTCATTTAACTCTTCAGGAGAAGGTATTAGATTTTTTATCTTTGTAGCTCCAGCACCAGTAGAGGACCTGGGATGTGACAACCATTTCAGTGCTTATTTGTTAAATGTAGGAACTTGGCCCTGCTTAGCATTTTTCATAATCACTTATTTCTATCTTGTCATTTAAAATAGCAATATGTCTTTGCATAGCAAAGGAAACCATTGACAAAATTAAAAGAAAACCTACTGATGAGAGAAAATATTTGCAAATGATGTAACCAATAAGGGGTTAGTATCCAAAATATAAACATCTCACACAACTCAATATCAGAAAAAGAAACAACCCAATTAAAACAGGCAGAAGACCTGAATAGACATTTTTTCCAAAGAAGATATACAGATGACCAACAGGCACTTTTAAAATGCTCAACATCACTAATCACTAGTGAAATGCAAATCAAAAGCAGAATATCACCTCACACATGTCAAAATGGTTATCAACCAAAGGTCTACAAATGTTGGTAGGGATGTGGAGAAAAGGGAATCCTAGTACACTGTGGATGGGATTGTTATTTAGAACATCCTGTATGGAAAACAGTATGGAGTTTCCTCAAGATACTAAAAATAGAACTACCATACGATCCAGCAGTTCCACTGCTGGGTATATGAATCCAAAGAAAACAGAAACCCTAATTCAAAATATACATGCATCCCAATGTTCATAGCAGTCTTATGTACAGTACCCAAGATATGGATGTAGCCTAGGTGCCCATCAACAGATAAATGGATAAAGATATATACCACATCTTATTTATATTCATAATGGAATATTATTCAGCCATAAAAAAGAATGAAATTCTGCCATTTGCATCAATGTGAGTGGACCTAGAGAGTATTATGCTTAGTGAAATATGTCAGAGAAAGACAAATACTGTATGTTATCACTTCTTATATGTGGAATATAAAAAAAAAATAAAACAAGCAAATGTATATAACAAAACAGAAACATACTCACAGACATAGAAAAGAAACTAGTTGTTACCAGTGGGGAGAGGGAAGGGAGGAAAGTCAAGTTAAGGCTAGGAGATTAAGAGGTACAAACTTCTATGTATAAAATAAATAAGGGGAAGTGGAGAGGGGAGAGATAGAGGTATGGGATTAAGAAAAACAAACTACTGCATATAAAATAAATAAGCAACAAGTATATATTATACAGTACAGGGAAATATATATTATTTTGTAATAACATTAAATGGAGTTAATATATATTAATAAAATATTTTATTTAAACTATTTTATTTAAAATATTTTAATTTATAAAATATCAAATCAATATGTTGTGCATCTGAAACTAATATAATATTGTAAATCAATTATACTTCATTTAAAAATAAATACAAAGAAATAAGAAATAATATAGTACTGTGTCCTGGAATATCCAGAAGTAAACTTGTTCTTAACTTGTATCCATTATCTTTTAATAAACACTTGTCACCTGAGCACAGTTAGGAAATCTATATGTCTTCCCCCCACACATATATCTATATCATGTAACCTCTGTACATGTGACCAATTCTGATCTATTTTATTCTATTCTATTCCATTCTATTCTATCCTTTGTGTTATCTTCTATTTCATTCCATCCTATTCCATTACTTTGTAATAAAAAAGCAAAATAATTCACAAAATTGCATGATCCTCCAGTGGGTCATAAGTCACTAAATGGATCACTGAATCTCAACCTAATGAGTCATTCCAACCTGCAGTTTGATAAACATTGCTATAAAAATTTCAATGTGCCCTTTGGTAGGAAACATCCATACCTTGAGAAGCTTTGGTTCTTTACCTCCGAATTTTGTGCTTACCAAACAGAAAGTAGAGTCATAGCATTTCCTTTCCCCATTAAAATATTATCATAGTTATAAAAGTTGACAAACTTGGAGCATTTCTGGACTCTGAGCTTTGCTAGGGGGCTTTACAACTGAATATGATGTTTATATGAAAAAGATGCTAGTATTTAACTATTTCACCCAGCAGAGAGGAGAGGACTTTGAATAAATCTAAATATGTTTTAAAAAATCATCTTCTTGTCTTTGAAAACCTTGGCTGATTCCTCTAAAATTAACTTTTTCTGCACCTGACTGGAGTAAAATGCAGAGTTACTGAAAAAAAATATTAATATTTCATATGCTGTACTTGTGAAAAGCCTCAAGCATTTTGCACAGACTTCAAGAAAATAAATTTGCTTTGAAATACCAATCAATCATTTTATAAAAAGATTCCACATTACCACCTTAGAAATATCATAGAGTTGAATCCTACACTCTTGCAATGGTTATTTTAGACTGAGGCAGATCTTGCCTGTATCTGCTTTCACTTGGGATAGTTACAGTGAAGTATTCCCAGCCAGCTTGTTATTATAGACTCTTCAGATTGTACTGATTTAGTAAAATGTTGCCATAGCATAACAAAAATGGCATCATTTTATTTAAACTTGAAATTGCATCTTTGGGTCAAAAGAGTTTTTTGCTTTGGTGGAGGTTTTGTGTGTCATAGTTCCTGAACTAAACAAGTTGAGGCCAAAAAGTATCTTCATCACTCATCTATCCACAAACTTTAGAGTTTGGTTAACTGAAACAAGTATACCATTTGTAGATTGCCATTTTTCAAGGAGTTAATAAATGACTCAATATAACTATAATGAGCATCTATCATTATCTACGGTTAAGGGTCTTTAAAAAGGAATAAGATAGCAATTTTCTATCTTTCTCCAACAAAATAACACTCACCTCTCTCTTCTGATCCCCTACCCTAATTAAAATCTCCCTGTCAGGAAAAGTAAGAACCTTGTTTCAAACAATGCTCTTGTACTGTACAGTCCTACTTATTATTCTGTATCTTGCAAGGTATACCCCGGAGGCACCTGAAGTTGCTTAGCACTTTCCACTGCAGCCCCATCAGGGGGTTTCAAAGTATTTTCTTGTGTGCATGTGTGTGTGTATATATAACATAACATAAAGAACATAAAGTTGTTTATTTACTGAGCAAATAGTGTAGTTTAAACATGTCCAGATCACATTCAGAAGACAGGAACCTCTTAGAATTAACTTATATTTAATGCATTCTGTCTATTCCCCCTGCTAGACTCTAAGTTCAATTTGTCTTTTTTATTCATTGTTGTATTTCACAGATGTAGAATAGTGCCTACATTTATTTTTAAAAGATTTATAATATGTCTTTATATATAAAGGATACTGATGATTATTTTTCTTACAAAATTTTCTCAGTTCACAAATTGACCATTTTTTAGTGTAGAGTATTTTAATTAATAAAATAAGTCTATCAATCTTTTTCTTTATGGTCTCCTCAACTTTCTGTCTATGGTATCCCCAAAGAAATGTGAGGTCTTACCTCAGCATTTCCTATTTCATTACTCCCTTGTGTGTAAGTTAATAATGTGTGAACCCAGCAAGCTGCACAAACAATTCAATCCCAGCACTTATTAGGTGTCTGATGTTACAGTAGGCATGATGAGACATACAATATGTTTATAACACATGGACACATTAAATGTTTCTGATACATATTAAATGAATAAATATGAAAAATATTAATATAAAATAGACATAAAACTGATGATCCTTATAGCAGATTATGCACTGCCAAATATAGATGTCAGTTTCTATGAGTTCAGCATACAAAACAGGATGACAGTGAGCTATAGTGAGATGAAAAGTATAAACCTTAAAATCATCTGGGGAATGTCATCTGGCAATAAAAAATAATTTCAGTGAACTAAAGCACTAAATTAATTTTTCTTAAACTAGAAATTAAAAGCTAAAAGTTGTTCTTTGGAAAGATAAACAAAATTGATAAACCTTTATCAAGACTCATCAAGAAAAAAAGGAGAAGGCTCAATCAATAAAATGAGAAATGAAAAAGGAGAAAGTACAACAGACAGACACCACAGAAATGCAAAGGATCATCAGAGACTACTACAAGCAACTATATGCCAATAAAATGGACAACCTAGAAGAAATGGGTAAATTCTTAGAAATGTACAATCTCCCAAGACTGAACCAGAAAGAAATAGAAAATATGAACAGATCAATTACCAGTAATGAAATTGAATCAATAATTTAAAAACTCCCAACAAATGAAAATCAAGGACAAATGGCTTCTCAGTGAATTCTACTGAAGATTTAGAGAAGAATTAACACTTATCCTTCTGAAACTATTCCAAAAAATTGAAGAAGAAGGAACACTCCCAAGTTCATTCTATTAGGCCACTATCACCTTTATACCAAAACCAGACAAAGATACTACAAAAAAATAAAATTACAGGCCAATATCGCTGTTGAACATAGACACAAAAATACTAGCAAACTGAATCCAACAATACATTAAAAGGGCCATAAATCATGATCAAGTGGGATTTATCTCAGAGATGCAAGGATTTTTCAATAACTGCAAATCAATCAATGTGATATACCACATTAACAAATTGAAGGATTAAAAACCATATGATCATTTCAATAGATGCAGAAAAAGCTTTTGACAAAATTCAACACCTATTGGTGATAAATACTCTCCAGAAAGTGGGCATAGAGGGAACCTACCTCAACATGATAAAGTCCATATATGACAAACGCACAGCTAACATCATTCTTAAAAATCATATGATGATTTCAATAGATGCAGTAAAAGTTTTGACAAAATTCAGCACCCACTGGTGATAAATACTCTCCAGAAAGTGGGCATAGACGGAACCTACCTCAACATGATAAAGTCCATATATGACAAACGCACAGCTAACATCATTCTCAATGGTGAAAAACTGAGGGCCTTTCCTCTAAGATCAGGAACAAGACAAAGATGTCCACTCTCGCCACTTTTATTCAACATAGTTTTGGAAGTTCTAACCATGGCAATCAGAGAAGAAAAAGAAATAAAAGGAATTCAAATTTGAAAGAAGAAGTAAAACTGTCACTGTTTGCAGATGACATGATACTATACACAGAAAATTCTAAAGACACTACCAGAAAACTACAAGAGCTCATTGATGAATTTGGTAAATTTGCAGGATGCAGAATTAATACACATATCTCTTGCATTCCTATACCTTAAAAATGAAAGATCAGAAACAGAAATTAAGGTAACAATTCCATTTACCATTGTATCAAAAATAATAAAATACCTAGGAATAAACCTACCTAAGGAAACAAAAGACAAGTACTCAAAAAACTATAAGATGCTGATGAAAGAAATAAAGAAATGACACAAACAGATGGAGAGATATATCATGTTCTTGGATTGGAAGAATCAATATTGTCAAAATGACTATATTACCCAAAGCAATCTAGAGATTCAATGCAATACCTATCAAATCACAAATGGCATTTTTCTCAAAACCCAAACAAATTTTTTTTACAATTTGTATTGAAACAAAAAAGATACTGAGCAGCCAAAGCAATATTGAGAAAGAAAAATTCAGTTGGAGGAATCAGGCTCCCTGACTTCAGACTATACTACAAAACTACAGTACAAAACTGTGTGGTACTGATACAAAAACAGATATATAGATCAATGGAGCATGATAGAAAGCCCAGAAATAAACCCATCCACTTATGGCCAATTAATCTATAGCAAAGGAGGCAAGAGTATACAATGGAGAAAAGAGTCTCTTCAATAAGTGGTGCTTGGAAAACTGGACAGAAGAATGAAATTAGAACATTCTCTAACACCATATACAAAAATAAACTCAAAATGGATCAAATACATAAAAGTAAGGCCAGACACTATAAAACTCTTAGAGTAAAACATGGGCAGAACACTCTTTGACATAAATCGCAGCAATATGTATTTGGATCCATCTCCTAGAGTATGAATATAAAAACAAAAATAAACAAGTGGGACCTAATTAAACTTAAAAGTGTTTGCACAGCAAAGGAAACCATAAACAAAATGAAAAGACAGCCCACAGAATGGGAGAAAATATTTGCAAATGAAGAGACTGAAAAGGAATTAATCTCCAACATTTACAAACAGCTCATGCAGCTCAATATCAAAAAAAAAAAAAACCAAATAACCCAATCAAAAAATGGGCAGATGACCTAAATAGACATTTCTGCAAAGAAGACATACAGATGGCCAACAGGCACATGAAAAAATCCTCAACATTGCTAATTATTAGAGAAATGCTAATCAAAGCTACAGTGAGGTATCACCTCACACTGGTCAGAATGGCCATCATCAAAAAGTCTACAAACAATAAATGTTGGAGAAGGTGTAGAGAAAAGGGAACCCTCCTACACTGTTGGTGGGAATGTAAATTGTTACAACCACTATGGAGATAAGTATGGAGAGTAAATACTCAAATGTCTATCAACAGAGGAATGGATAAAGAAGATGTGGTACATATATACAATGGAATATTACTCAGCCATAAAAAAGGGATGAAATAATGCCATTTGTAGCAACATGAATGGACTTAGAGATTATCAAGAGAAAAACAAATATCATATGAGATGACTTATATGTAGAATCTAAAAAAATAATACAAATAAACTTATTTACAAAACAGTTACCAAAGGGGATGGAAAGAGAGATAAATTAGGTATTTGGGTTTAACATATGCACACTACTATATATAAAATAAGTAAACTACAAGGACCTACTGTATAGTACAGGGAACTATACTCAATATCTTGTAGTAACCCATAATGGAAAAGAATCTCAAAAAGAATATATATATATATATATATATATATATATATATATATATATATATATTTATACACACACATATATATATGTGTGTGTGTGTGTGTGTTTGTATAACTGAATCACTTTTCTGTACACTTGAAACTAACACAACATTGTAAATTTAACTATAATTAAATTTAAAATAAATAAATATTCCAATTAAAATGCAAAGGTTATCAGACAGTAAAAATAAATAGACCAAATAATAGACAAAAAATAAACAAACAATATTTGATCCTCTGGAGAATTACATCTTAAATAAAATGCCACAAAAAGTTAAAATTCAAAATATCACAGAGATATGATATACCATGCATATAGTAACTGAAACTTGTGTATATAAATTCAATGACTAAATAGACTTTAAGGTAAGATTTATTACTTGAGATAAAGAGGAGCATGTAGCAATAATAAAAGTGGTTAATTCAGGGGAAAGATATAACTAGCATAAATTTGTATGCTACCAAAATATAAAATAAAAGCAGAAATAAAGGGATAAATAGAAAAGCCTAAGTCAGAGCCAGAGGTCTAAAAACAACTGTCTTTACAAACTGATAGACAAACTGACAAGAAATCAGTAGATAGATAAAGAAATTGAAAAATACTGTTATCAAAATGATCTAGTTAGGTCACAAAAAATGTAGAACACATTTTTAATAACCATGCAAATTTTACAATAATGGATAATATGTTGGATCATAAAGCAAATAAAGTATAAAACAAGTTAAAACATACAGAATATCTTCACTGATTGTAATGAATCAAAATAGAAACTAAAAACGAATGTTTGAAAATTAAAATACCTAAATTTTCAAAATGTTTAAGAAAACCTATTTCTGAATACTCTAATGGTCAATAAAAAAGTAAAATTAGAAAATATGTTAAATAATTACTAAAGAAAACAATATATCAAAATTTGTGGCATGCAGTTAATGAAGTACTTTCAGAGAAATTATTGCCTTAAAGACCTATTTGTAAAATTGTAAGGTTTCTCATAATGAAACTTCTAAAAAATATTGCAAATGAAGCACAAATAAAAGTAGAAGGAAGAAAAATATATATGAGAACAAAAAATCTATTAAATTAAAAACAAGATTCAAGAGTCTCAAAAAGTTTATATCACTACACATACTTAAAATATCAATAGATAATAAGAGTAGAATATAAATATTTATATGTCAATAAATATGAAATTGTAGGTAAAATTAAAAATTGCTCAGAGAAAACATAACTTTAAAAATCTGATACAAGAACAAATTAGAAAATTTGAATAATCCCAATTTCAACTTTTAAAAAGTCAATCCATTTTTAAAAACAAGTTGGTCAATGTAAATTATCACATTAACATAATAATAATATAATCATCTCAATACATTCAAATATTTAATCAACTTCAATACCTAATCATTATTTTAAAAAACCAAAAATATCTCATAAACTTCTTAACAAACTAAAAATAGAAAAGAACATTCTTAATCTGATAAAAAATATTATCTACAAAATTATTGAGACTAGTTGAATGTTTATCCCAGAGATAAGGAACAAAATTAAAATGTCTGCTATCACCAATTCAGTTCAAAATTATCTAAACCCCCTACTCAGTGCAATAAAGAAAGAAAAAAATGAACTCAGAAGTAGACAACATAACTGTATAGGTAGAATATACAGAAGAATTCAAAAATAAATGACTGGAATTAATAGGTGCCATTAGTTAAGATTTGGGGTAGCATATCAATATAAACACTTCAATTGTATTTTTATATAGTGGTAACAAACAAGTGGAAATGAAATTTAAAACACCATTCATAATAGCATCAAATACTTAGGATTAATCTAATAATCAGTGTGTATATCTCTACTCTGAAAATTACAAAACTTACCAAGAGAAATTAAAGAAGACCTAAATAAATGGAGAGGTAGAACATGTTCATGGATTGGAAGATTCAGTAATGTAAATATTTCAATCTCTTCTAAATTGATCCAAAGATTTAACCCAATCTGAATCAAAACTCCAGCAGTCATTTATTTTGGCATGTGGAAATTGACAATCTAATTCTAAAAGAGACAAAAGCATCAAAGAAGAAACAGAACAAAGATGGAGAATTTATACTAGCAGAGCATATTATAAAGCTATATTATTAAAACAGCCTGGTAATTATTTAAAGATAACTAAATGAATCAATGGGACAGAAAAGAGATCCCAGAAACAGAGCTACACATACAGGATCACCTGATGAGAAAGGCACCACACCAGTGCAGGAGGAGGGGATGGGAGGAGAGAAATGATGGTCTTTTCAGGAAGTAGTGCTGCATCAAGTACATACCTGTATGGAAAAAAGTTTCTAAACATTGATCTTTCCCTCTTATCAAAAACAAAAGCAATTTTAAGTAAATTACAAAACTAAAGGTGAAAGTAAAGCAATATTGTGTCTAAATCACCATATAGTCTGTCATAATATTTAGATGAGCAAAGATTTCTTAAATTTATGAGAAATCATCAAAATCAGGTAAAAAGATCAATGAATTGGGTTTCATTAAAAATTAAGAACCATCTATTCATTTGAGGATACTGCATAAGAGAGAGAAGGGGAAAGTATGGTGTGGGAGAAGATATCTGTTATACTTACCTAACAAATAATTTGTATCCAGAATACATGAAGAATGCCCACAAATCAATAATAAAAACGCAGACAAAGCCTCAAATATGGCTGATCTGAATGGGTACATCCCAAAGGAAAATACTGAAATGTGATAGACTTCTGAACAGTGTTCAAATTCAGTAGTCATTTTAGAAATGCAAATGAAAATCACAATGAAATACAATATATAATCAACAGAATAGCAAAAATTAAAATACATGTATAAGCACAGTGACGATATCCAGTATTAATGAGAATGTGTAGAATTTCTAATTTTTACACACTGCTGACCAGAGTGTAAATTGGTACAGCTATACGGAAAACTGCTTGGCAATATCCTCTGAAGCTGAGAATACCTTATGCTCCCCAAACTCCAATACTTGGTAAATACCCAAAAAGAATGTTGCATATATGCAAAAGACATACTAAGAAAATTAGCAGCAGCAGAATTCATAATAGCCTCAAACTAGAACCAACCCTAAAGTAATCGATGATAGAATGAATAAGTTGTGGTATAGTCATAGAACAGAATAAGATAGAACAATAGAAAAGAACAAATGATAGCTACACAAAAAAGCATGAATGAGTCTCAAAAATATACCATTGAGGTAAAGAAACCAGGTATAAAAATAGTGTATTTCATGTAATTCCATTTATAAAATTTCAAATAAGCCAAAACCACTCTGTGCAGATAGAAGTCAGAATATGACTACAGAATATGGGAGGGGACCAGAGGGCAGACAGCAGAAGCAAGAAGAACTACAAAATATGGTCACCTAATCTATGACACAGGAGGCAAAGATATACAATGGAGAAAATAAAAAATGAACAGACCAAACACAAGTAATGAAATTGAAACTGTGATTAAAAATCTTCCAACAAACAAAAGTCCAGGACCAGATGGCTCAACAGGTGAATTCTATCAAACATTTAGAGAAGAGCTAACACCCATTCTTCTCAACTCTCAAACTCTTCCAAAAAGTTGCAGTGGAAGGAACACTCCCAAGCTCATTCTACGAGGCCACCATCACCCTGATACCAAAATCTCAGAAAGAGATACTACAAAAAAAGACAATTACAGACCAATATCACTGATGAATATAGATGCAAAAATCCTCAACAAAATACTAGCAAACAGAATCCAACAACACATTAAAAGGATCATACACCATGATCAAGTGGGATTTACCCCAGGAATGCAAGGATTCTTCAATATACACAAATCAATCAATGTGATACACCATATTAACAAACTGAAGAATAAAAAACATATGATAATCTTAATAGATGCAGAAAAAGATTTTGACAAAATTCAACACCCATTTATGATAAAAAAACTCTCCAGAAAGTGGGCATAGAGAGAACCTACCTCAACATAATAAAGGCCATATATGACAAAACCACAGCAAACATCATTCTCAAAGGTGAAACACTGAAAGCATTTCCACTAAGATCACGAACAAGGCAAGGATGTCCACTCTCACCACTATTATTCAACATAGTTTTGGAAGTCCTAGCCACGGCAATCAGAGAAGAGAAAGAAATAAAGAGAATACAAATTGGAAAAGAAGAAGTGAAACTGTCACTGCAGATGACATGATACTATACATAGAGAACCCTAAAGATGCCACCAGAAAACTACTAGAGCCAATCAATGAATTTGGTAAAGTTGCAGGATACAAAATTAATGCACAGAAATCTCTTGCATTCCTATACACTAACAGTGAAAGATCAGAAAGTGAAATTAAGGAAGCACTCCCATTTACCATTGCAACAAAAAGAATAAAATACCTAGGATTAAACCCACCTAAGGAGGTAAAAAACCTGTACTCAGAAAACTATAAGACACTGATGAAAGAAATCAAAGATGACACAAACAGATGGAGAGATATACCATGTTCTTGGATTGGAAGAATCAATATTGTGAAAATGAGTATACTACACAAATCAATCTACAGATTCAATGCAATCCCTATCAAATTACCAATGGCATTTTTCACAGAACTAGAACAAAAAAATCTTAAAATTTTTATGGAGACACAGAAGAGCCCGAATAGCCAAAGCAGTTTTGAGGGAAGAAAATGGAGCTGGAGGAATGAGACTCCCTGACTTCAGGCTATACTACAAAGCTACAGTAATCAAGACAATATGGTACTGACACAAAACAGAAATATAGATCGATGCAACAGGATAGAAAGCCCAGAGATAAACACACACACCTATTGTCACCTAATCTATTACAAAGGAGACAAGGATATACAATGGAGAAAAGACAGTCTCTTCAGTAAATGGTGCTTGGAAAACTGGACAGCTACATGTAAAAGAATGAAATTAGAACACTCCCTAACACCATACACAAAAGTAAACTCAAAATGGATTAAAGACCTAAATGTAAGACTACACACTATAAAACTCTTAGAGGAAAACATGGGAAGAACACTAATTGACATAAATCACAGCAAGATCTTTTTTGACCCACCTCCTAGAGTAATGGAAATAAAAACAAAAATAAAGAAATGGGACCTAATGAAACTTGAAAGCTTTTGCACAGCAAAGGAAACCATAAACAAGATGAAAAGACAACCCTCACAATGGGGGAAAATATTTGCAAACAAAGCAACTGACAAAGGATTAATCTCCAAAGTTTACAAGCAGCTCATGCAGGTCAATATCAAGAAACAAACAATCCCATCCAAAAATGGGCAGAAGACCTAAATAGATATTTCTCCAAAGAAAATATACAGATTGCCAGGAAACACATGAAAGGATGCTCAACATCACTAATTATTAGAAAAATACAAATAAAAACTACAATGAGTTATCACCTCACACCTGTTAGAATGGGCATAATCAGAAAACCTATAAACAACAAATGCTGGAGAGCGTGTGGAGAAAGGGGAACCCTCTTGGACTGTTGGTAGGAATATAAATTGATACAGCCACTATGGAAAACAGTATGGAGGTTCCTTAAAAAGCTAAAAATAGAATTACCATATGACCTAGCAATCCCACTACTGGGGATATACCCAGAGAAAACCATAATTCAAAAAGACACATGCACCCCAATGTTCATTGCAGCACTATTTACAATGGCCAGGTCATGGAAGCACCCTAAATGCCTATTGACAGATGAATGGATAGTGAAGATGTGGGATATATATTCAATGGAATATTACTGAGCCATGAAAAGGAACGAAACTGTGTCATTTGTAGAGATGTGGATGGATCTAGAGACTGTCATACAGAGTGAAGTAAATCAGAAAGAGAAAAGCAAATATCTTATATTAATGCATATATGTGGAATCTAGAAAAAAATGGTAGAGATGACCCAGTTTGCAAGGCAGAAATAGAGACACAGATGTAGTGAACAAATGTATGGACAACAATGGGGGAAAGTGGAGGGGGTGTGGTGGTGGGATGAATTGGGAGATTGGGATTGACGTATATACACTAATATGTATAAAATAGATAACTAATAAAAACCTGCTGTATAAAAAATAATAATAAAAAAAAGAATATGGGAGGGTGTAGTGAATCTTGGAGACAATAAAATAGGGAGCTTTTCAGGCTCTGGAAATGCTCTGACTCTTTATTTGGGTGGTGATTACATAGGTGGTTTAACTTTGTAAAAATGCACTGAATGCACACTGATGTTCATTGCAGCACTATTTACAATAACCAGAACAAGGAAGTAATCTAAATGTCCACTGACAATGGAATGGATAAAGAGTCTGTGGTACATATATACAATGGAATATTACTCAGCCATAAAAAGGAACAAAATAGTGCCATTTGCAGAGATGTGGATGGACCTAGAGACTGTCATACAGAGTCAAGTAAGTCAGAAAGAGAAAAACAAATATCATATAATATTGAGTATATGTGGAATGTAGAAAAATGGTACAGATGAATTTATTTGCAAAGCAGAAATAGAGTCACAGATGTAGAGAACAAACTTATGGTTACCAAGGGGGAAAGAAGGGAGTGGGATGATTGGGAGATTGGGATTGACATATATACATTACTAAGTATAAAATAGATAACTAATGAGAACCTACTGTATAGCACAGGGAACTTTATTCAGTTCTCTGTGGTGACTTAAATGGGAAGGAAATCTATAAAAGAGAGGCTATATGTATATGTATAGCTGATTCACTTTGCTGCACAGCAGAAACTAACACAACATTGTAAAGCATCTATACTCCAATAAAAATTAATTTTAAAATAAATAAATTAAAAAGTTACATTGAGTTGTATGCTTAGGTTTTGTGTCCTTAGTGAATGTATGATATACTTCATTAAAACATAGTTTAGTGCCTAACACACACACACACACACACACACACACACACACACACCCCTCAGAGGAAAAGGTAGGTGCCTTTAGTTATCAATTTCAGTTCTGGTTCTTCACTACAAATGTAGCATATGATCATGCACATTCTTTCTCTCCATCTCTCTCTTTTCTTCTCTCTCTCTTCCTTTTTCCATTTCTTGCTCCTCTCCTCACTTATCCTGCTATTGAATCCCTGTCTAATGCTTTTATGTTTTCCCCATCACCTTATATTACTTCTGGAGGTACCCCTTTTTCTTCATCTTCACAAGGACCTTACATTTGGTGACCTAACTCTACTGCCCAGTTCTCAGTAGTCCCAAAATATATGCAATAGAATGTTTAATGTTTAATATTTCTTTTCACTTAACCCAAGCTTTTATAAGACTGTTAACATAGGAATTATAATAGGTAAGTAAGGTTAACCTCCATTTATTTCTCTAGTTATGTGAGTTCCACTTTGTAGTCATTTCAAATCCTTGGAGGAGTCTCATTAACTTTACAAGGTAAGACTGGATTTACAGAGCAAATATGTATATGGAGAAAGCAACACCTGCAGGTTCTGTTTTTTTTTTTTTTTTTTTAATTTTTATTTATTTATTTATTTATTTATGGCTGTGTTGGGTCTTCGTTTCTGTGCGAGGGCTTTCTCTAGTTGTGGCAAGCGGGGGCCACTCTTCATCGCGGTGCGCGGGCCTCTCACTATCGCGGCCTCTCTTGTTGCGGAGCACAGGCTCCAGACGCACAGGCTCAGTAATTGTGGCTCACGGGCCCAGCCGCTCCGTGGCATGTGGGATCTTCCCAGACCAGGGCGCGAACCCGCGTCTCCTGCACTGGCAGGCAGACTCTCAACCACTGTGCCACCAGGGAAGCCCAGGTTCTGTTTTTATTGGAGGTTTTCTGTTGCCTTTTTCTCTCTCTAATGCAGATGCATTTTACAGGATTACTTTTTATGGAACAAAATGGACAGGCAATAAAATGCAGATGGCAAGGTTCCTCTTCCAACAGGCACTCAGGTGAGAGGATGCGCCCAAAGACTATGAATTTTATGAGGGGGTTAATGCAATTAATGTATTTTACATTATTTTGAATAACAGACAATATTGCCCCAAGCCTCTATTTCAGGTAGCATATTTTCTAAACAAATCCACATCTTTTAAGTAAACTTTAAAAACAAGTATAAGATTATTCCTAGTTCTAAATTATTTTTATCTGCTTTAACTAGTTCTTCTTTCCAGAGACTAGACCATGAAATAATTAAATTGAGTGTTTCTTATTGTCATTCAGCTTTGACTAGTGCTTAACTCTGAAGGTTAACTATTTTGAGCATATGATGAAGGAACAAGCTGCGACTATTATGCAGTCATCCTTCACTATTATCAAGTATTATCTAATAAGCATTCAATCATTAGAAGTAGGAAAATATACAGAATACATAAATGCCAGTCAAATGAATACATAGGGTATATTTCAATAGTACTCACTACTATGTGTAAAATTTATAAGAGATGTTAATAGGTAATTGGTTACCACGCGAAATTGTGTTTTTCTTACATTGCAGTAGTGTGTGGCACATATGTCTCTATTGCATGCTGTCTGCCCACAGTACTAAATATTTCAAGTTCCATTCATGGGCATATGATAGGATTGCACTTCCTTACACCCTTGATATAAGGTTTGAACATGTGACTTGTTTTACCGGTAAAAATGTGAGCAGAAGTGCTGCATAGCACTTCCATATGGAAAACATTGAGTCAGTGTGAGACTTACAATCCTTTCTTTCTCTATGCCAAAGATGCAGCTATGTTCCAGAAAGTGTTTGCTCTGGAAGCCTGCATCTGGGGGTGCATAGGATGCCTAGACAACCTATGATAACCAGGTTGCTTCAGTGAGAAATAAATATTTGTGGTTTTAAGCTGTTTAAATTCACAGATTATATATAACCAAATTTGTAACACAGTACATCCTGATTGTGGTACACCCTGAGCCTAGAATGATGTCTGTTTTATCATAGATGCTCAACAATCTTTACTAAACTCAACAGTTGGACTGAGGAAAATACTTTAGTTACTGAGGAAAATTCACAGATGCATAAAAGAAAAGAAGTTCATGTGACATGAATTTGAAGCTGCTAGATCAAGGGTCCCCAACCCCCAGACTGTGGACCGGGACTGGTCTGTGACCCATTAGGAATGGGGCCGCACAGTAGGAGATGAGTAGCGGGTGAGCAAGTGAAGCTTCATCTGCCACTTCCCATCACTCCCCATTGCTTGCATTATTGCCTGAACTATCCTCCTTCCCCCGTCTGTCCATGGAAAAATTGTCTTCCACAAAACCAGTCCCTGGTGACAAAAAGGGTTGGGGGCCGCTGCACTAGGTGACGTTTTGGGGGGCTCCGAGGAGCTCTGGTTCTTTATGTCTCAGTACAGAAAGAATTCAGGGAGAGGCAAAGTGATAGATAAGTGATTTATTAGAATAGGATGCTTGTGAGGTTTATAAGTGGGTGGGTGAGAGGGTGCCATGCCCTGAGAACTTAGTGGGCTACAGTTTTATAATCAAAGGAAAATTTTATAGGGGGTTAATGCATAAAATTTGGTAGGGAGGGGGAAAAGACCACCTTCTTCCTCATTCTTGAGTAAATGTCACACTTCCGTCATCAGTTCCTCCTCCATGTTGGGCCGAGGAGTTTTCTTGTCCCTACATGGTCAAGCCAGGACTGTCATGGTGCCATGAAAATGAGCAAAAAGGTGATAACATATGCTAAAAATGGTAAATCATCTCAGGTTTTAGTATAATGTCATCTTTTCCTTATATTTTTGTTTTTAGTGCAAGCAGAGGAGCATGTCCTAGGAATCATTAACTTACTGAGCTCACTGGGCAGGATGTGGGTCTCATGCCACCATTGTTTTATTGTTTTGAGGCACGTCTCATTCTTCTGTGGCATGGTTTTTTGCTAAGCAAGCCTGCTTGGTTTTGTGGTTAAGCAAAGCTGCTTTGTTGAGTAATCATTAACTTACAGGGGTCTCCCATATTTTTTCTTTACTTACAGTCTCCTAGTGGAATTAGTCACCTACTTTGTCCCTGTACTTTGTCTCTATCAAATTTGAGAAAAGCCAGTGGAAAGCTAAATTACAATACAGAATCACAAGTCAAAAGAGACTAACAGATAGTACTTACTTAGTCACCACATAAATGGCATATGTAATGAAAACTAGGACTTCAGGGGATGTGAGCAATAACTAGAGGCAAGCTCTCAAAGGCTTTTTGGATATAGAAGGACTTTAATCAGGTCCTTAAACATCAGTAGAGTTTGAAGAGGCAAACGTGATATTCTAGACGAAAGATGGAACTTGAAGAAATAAGGAAGTAATTAAGTTGGGAGGATTCAAATAATAATAGATTTTAAAGAAACCAACAATACATAAATTCAGAAGACTAGAAATAAATATGACTGGAAACATGTTGTAGAACCAGATTTGGCAACTCTTTAATGAAACTCTGGGAGTTTGAATTTTATCCTTTAAGCAGGAGTAATTGAAGTTTACTATCATGGGAATAAGAGATAGAACTGCATGACTAGTTCAAGGGTCAGACTGAAGGAAGATTAAGGAGAGCTTTTACAGGTAGAAGAGAATAAAAGTGGGGTTTTAGGAGACATTTCCAAAAACACTACTAAGGAAATATTCTTTTGTATACTGGACTTTTAGCTAAAGTTTAGAGATGAGAAAGGGAAATAGAGGACAGTAAAAAATGTTTTCAAATTAAGTATTAGCTGTAAGTCTGCCAAATAAAACAAATGCCAACAAAGCCAAACATTACACAGCTGTGTCAAGCAAAGGAAATATACACTGTTATTAGATTCACTGTATATTTTGGTGAAGGGAAAGCTCAGGTATCTTGCAGACTGAAAAGGAGCTCATGGTCATTATGCTAATTAGCACTGAAAGCTAGCACATTGGAGAGGACGGAATGAGTCCATAGTCCTGTACACAGTTGGTTAAAATAATTTGTTCCCTAGTCAGGAAAATATTCAGTTCGTTTCAGTAATGGTCTGGTGTCCTAGGGTCAAATTTCATGTTCCAATATTAGCTTCAGAAGGTTAGAAATAGTTAGAATGAAATCCAAATGTAAATTTTGATGCTTCAGGCAAGAGATACTATAAGAGAAACATTTCCCTTTTGAAGTGTTCCTAATGTCCTTTTCCATGATCAACACAAGGATTTTTTGCACTGACTACTGTCAGTCACTGACAATAGTGACTAGACATCCACTGCTGCCATGTAACAGTGACCTAGTCCCTCTCCTTGCAGAAATTTTCTCCCACCTTCCTTCCTACTTGAAGTCTGACTCTTGAAACTGTACTCTCAGATTGCTCAAGAAACATTTAAATTATGTTAACTTATTATGTATTACTAATCTTTGAACCATATTTTTCTTCCTTGAAAACTACTCCAGATTTTACTTTCCATTACCAAGAAGATCATTTTTCCTTTTAAAAAATGGCATATAGCTCTGAAGTAAATTTTATTACTTATGCTGACCCCTTTACTAGGAAAAGCACCTACAAAAATATTTTTCTTGTGAACTTTTAAAATTTCAAATATGTTCTTACTGGCTTATATGTACAGATTTTAAATTGTGAACACATCTTAGAACACCAAAGAAGAAAGGAAAGGGGGTGTGGGGGAAAATGGAGTTAGAAATGAGAAGAGAGAAATTCAGCAGAAGGGAGAGGAAAGAGAAGTAAAGAGAGGATAGCAAAGTGAGAATTCTATAGCATCTTCCATCTCTAAAATTATAGACACCTAGTTAGTCTGTTAAATGATCTTACCCAAGTAAATTTGTATTTGTGATCAAAGCCTTAAAGAAAATGATTAGGGTTTCTACACAATCTCTGAAACATATGGTCATGTGGCAGAGAATTTGCATTTCTGGGTACCTTTCTTTTTTATGATTTTTTTCTTCCAGTTTTATTTATATATAATTGATATACAGCACTGTGTAAGTTTCAGTGTACAGCATAATGATTTGAATTACATACATTGTGAAGTAATTACCACAATAAATTTAGTGAACATTCATCATCTCTTAAAGATACAAAAATTTTAAAATAGAGAAAAATATCTTCTTGTGATGAGAGCTCATGATTTACTCTCTTTTCATATATAATGTACAATAGTGTTAATTATATTTATCATAGTGTGAATTGCATCCCTATACTTATTTATCTGATAACTAAAAGTTTGTAACTTTCAGCTGCCTTTATCCAACTCTCCCTCCCCCAACATGCTGCCTCTGGTAACCAAAAATCTGATCTCTAATTTCTATGAGTTTATCTGTCTTTTTTTGAAGTATAATTGACCTACAACACTATGTTAGTTCCTGGAACACGAAATAGTGATTCCATATTTCTATACATTTCAGAATGATCAAAAGGTGATCCTATTTACCATCTGTCACCATGAAAAGATATTACATAATTATTGATTATATTTCCCACACTATACATTACATACCCATGACATTTATTTTACAACTGGAAGTTTGTACCTCTTAATATCTCTCACATATTTCTCTCTTCCTCCCATCCCCTCCCCTCTGGCAAACATCTATTTTTTCTCTGAATCTGTGATCTGCTTTTGGTTTGTTATGCTGGTTTATTTCTAACATTCTACGTATAAATGAAACCATAAATTATTTTTCTTTCTCTGTCTGACAATGCACTTAGCATAATACCCTCTATGTCCTTCCATGTTGTTTTAAATGGCAAGATTTTGTTCTTTTTTATGGCTTAGTAATATTCCATTGTATACATACACAGTCTTCTTTGTCAATTCATCTATTGCACTTTGGTTGCATCCATATCTTGGCTATTGTAGGTAATGTTGCAATGAACATTGGGGTACATATATCTATTTGAATTAGAGTTTTTGTTTTCTTCAGGTAAATATCCAGGAGTGGAGTTGCTGGATCCTGTGGTCATTCCATTTATAGGTTTTCTTAGGAACCTCCATACTATTTTCCATAGTGGCTGCATCAATTTACATTCCCACCAACACTGCACAAGGGTTCTCTTTTCTAAACGTCCTGGCCAACACAGTTGTCTTTTTGATAATAGCTTTTCTGATGATAGCACCTGTTATCTCATTGTGGTTTTTTTTTTTTTTCTTTGTTCACTCAGCAACCATTTATTGAATCCCATGTAGTTTTCTCTAATTCCTAGAACATATATCTAGAAAATATTAATACAGAAAGCTCTAAATCTGAAAATGAAATCATAGTATTTCAGACTTGAGAAGACAAAAAACACCCACATTGCTCTCAGTCAGACACATGAAAAGTCTATGATGTAGCAACACGGCCAATCCAAGAGTAATCTGCATTTAAACAAACATTCAATCCATCCCCCGCCTGAGATTAATTCTTTTTTTTTTTTTAAACATCTTTATTGAAGTATAATTGCCTTACAATGGTGTGTTAGCTTCTGCTTTATAACAAAGTGAATCAGTTATACATATACAATATGTTCCCATTTCTCTTCCCTCTTGCATCTCCCTCCCTCCCACCCTCCCCATCCCACCCCTCTAGGTGGTCACAAAGCACAGAGCTGATCTCCCTGTGCTATGCGGCTGCTTCCCACTAGCTATCTATTTTACATTTGGTAGTGTATATATGTCCATGACACTATCTCGCCCTGTCACATCTCTCCCCTCCCCCTCCCCATATCCTCAAGTCCATTCTCTGGTAGGTCTGTGTCTTTATTCCCGTCTTGCCACTAGGTTCTTCATGGCCTTTTTTTTTTTTTTCCTTAGATTCCATATATATGTGTTAGCATACTGTATTTGTTTTTCTCTTTCTGACTTACTTCACTCTGTATGACAGACTCTAACTCCATCCACCTCATTACAAATACCTCCATTTCATTTCTTTTTATGGCTGAGTAATATTCCATTGTATATATGTGCCACATCTTCTTTATCCATTCATCCAATGATGGACACTTAGGTTGCTTCCATGTCCTTTCTATTGCAAATAGAGCTGCAATGAACATTTTGGTACATGGCTCTTTTTGACCTATGGTTTTCTCAGGGTATATGCCCAGTAGTGGGATTGCTGGGTCGTATGGTAGTTCTATTTGTAGTTTTTTAAGGAACCTCCATACTGTTCTCCATAGTGGCTGTACCAATTTACATTCCCACCAACAGTGCAAGAGTGTTCCCTTTCCTCCACACCCTCTCCAGCATTTATTGTTTGTAGATTTTTTGATGATGGCCATTCTGACCGGTGTGAGACGATATCTCATTGTAGTTTTGATTTGCATTTCTCTAATGATTAATGATGTTGAGCATTCTTTCATGTGTCTGTAGGCCATCTGTATATCTTCTTTGGAGAAATGTCTATTTAGGTCTTCTGCCCATTTTTGGATTGGGTTGTTCGTTTTTTTGTTATTGACCTGCATGAGCTGCTTGTAAATCTTGGAGATTAATCCTTTGTCAGTGCTTCATTTGCAAATATTATCTCCCATTCTAAGGGCTGTCTTTTGGTCTTGTTTATGGTTTCCTTTGTTGTGCAAAAGCTTTTAAGTTTCATTAGGTCCCATTTGTTTATTTGTGTTCTTATTTCCATTTCTCTGGGAGCTGGGTCAAAAAGAATCTTGCTGTGATGTATGTCATAGAGTGTTCTGCCTATGTTTTCCTCTAAGAGTTTGATAGTGTCTGCCCTTACACTTAGGTCTTTAATCCATTTTGAGTTTATTTTTGTGCATGGTGTCAGGGAGTGTTCTAATTTCATACTTTTACATGTAGCTGTCCAATTTTCCCAGCACCACTTATTGAAGAGGCTGTCTTTTCTCCACTGTATATGCTTGCCTCCTTTATCAAAGATAAGGTGACCATATGTGTGTGGGTTTATCTCTGGGCTTTCTATCCTGTTCCACTGATCTATATTTCTGTTTTTGTGCCAGTACCAAACTGTCTTGATTACTGAAGCTTTGTAATATAGTCTGAAGTCAGGGAGCCTGATTCCCCCAGCTCCATTTTTCGTTCTCAGATTGCTTTGGCTATTCGGGGTCTTTTGTGTTTCCATACAAATTGTGAAATTTTTTGTTCTAGTTCTGTGAAAAATGCCAGTGGTAGTTTGATAGGGATTGCATTGAATCTGTAGATTGCTTTGGGTAGTAGAGTCATTTTCACAATGTTGATTCTTCCAATCCAGGAACATGGTATATCTCTCCATCTATTTGTATCATCTTTAATTTCTTTCATCAGTGTCTTATAATTTTCTGTATACAGGTCTTTTGTCTCCTTAGGTAGGTTTATTCCTAGATATTTTATTCTTTTTGTTGCAATGGTAAACGGGAGTGTTTTCTTAATTTCACTTTCAGATTTTTCGTCATTAGTGTATAGAAATGCAAGAGATTTCTGTGCATTAATTTTGTATCCTGCTACTTTACCAAATTCATTGATTAGCTCTAGTAGTTTTCTGGTGGCAGTTTTAGGATTCTCTATGTATAGTATCATGTCATCTGCAAACAGTGACAGCTTTACTTCTTCTTTTCCGATTTGGATTCCTTTTATTTCTTTGTCTTCTCTGATTGCTGTGGCTAACACTTCCAAAACTATGTTGAATAATAGTGGTGAGAGTGGGCAACCTTGTCTTGTTCCTGATCTTAGTGGAAATGGTTTCAGTTTTTCACCATTGAGGACAATGTTGGCTGTGGGTTTGTCATATATGGCCTTTATTATGTTGAGGAAATTTCCCTCTATTCCTACTTTCTGCAGGGCTTTTATCATAAATGGGTGTTGAATTTTGTCGAAAGCTTTCTCTGCATCTATTGAGATGATCATATGGTTTTTCTCCTTCAATTTGTTAATATGGTGTATCACAGTGATTGATTTGTGTATGTTGAAGAATCCTTGCATTCCTGGGATAAACCCCACTTGATCATGGTGTATGATCCTTTTAATGTGCTGTTGGATTCTGTTTGCTAGTATTTTGTTGAGGATTTTTGCATCTATGTTCATCAGTGATATTGGCCTGTAGTTTTCTTTTTTTGTGACATCTTTGTCTGGTTTTGGTATCAGGGTGATGGTGGCCTCGTAGAATGAGTTTGGGAGTGTTCCTCCCTCTGCAATATTTTGGAAGAGTTTGAGAAGGATAGGTGTTAGCTCTAATCTAAATGTTTGATAGAATTCGCCTGTGAAGCCATCTGGTCCTGGGCTTTTGTTTGTTGGAAGATTTTTAATCACAGTTTCAATTTCAGTGCTTGTGATTGGTCTGTTCATATTTTCTATTTCTTCCTGGTTCAGTCTCAGCAGTTTGTGCATTTCTAGGAATCTGTCAATTTCTTCCAGGTTGTCCATTTTATTGGCATAGAGTTGCTTGTAGTAATCTCTCATGATCGTTTGTATTTCTGCAGTGTCAGTGGTTACTTCTCCTTTTTCATTTCTAATTCTATTGATTTGAGTCTTCTCCCTTTTTCTCTTGATGAGTCTGGCTAATGGTTTAGCAATTTTGTTTATCTTCTCAAAGAACCAGCTTTTAGTTTCATTGATTTTTGCTATTGTTTCCTTCATTTCTTTTTCATTTATTTCTGACCTAATCTTTATGATTTCTTTCCTTCTGCTGGCTTTGGGGGTTTTTTGTTCTTCTTTCTCTAATTGCTTTAGGTGCAAGGTTAGGTTGTTTATTCGAGATGTTTCCTGTTTCTTGAGGTAGGCTTGTATTGCTATAAACTTCCCTCTTAGCACTGCTTTTGCTGCGTCCCATAGGTTTTGGGTCGTCGTATCTCCATTGTCATTTGTTTCTAGGTATTTTTTGATTTCCCCTTTGATTTCTTCAGTGATCACTTCGTTATTAAATAGTGTATTGTGTAGCCTCCATGTGTTTGTATTTTTTACAGATCTTTTCCTGTAATTGATATCTAGTCTCATAGCGTTGTGGTTGGAAAAGATACTTGATACGATTTCCATTTTCTTAAATTTACCAAGGCTTGATTTGTGACCCAAGATATGATCTATCCTGGAGAATGTTCCATGAGCACTTGAGAAAAATGTGTATTCTGTTGTTTTTGGGTGGAATGTCCTATAAATATCAATTAAGTCCATCTTGTTTAATGTATCATTTAAAGCTTGTGTTTCCTTATTTATTTTCATTTTGGATGATCTGTCCATTGGTGAAAGTGGGGTGTTAAAGTCCCCTACTATGATTGTGTTGTTGTCGATTTCCCCTTTTATGGCTGTTAGTATTTGCCTTATGTATTGAGGTGCTCCTATGTTGGGTGCATAAATATTTACAATTGTTATACCTTCCTCTTGGATCGGTCCCTTGATCATTATATAGTGTCCTTCTTTGTCTCTTGTAATAGTCTTTATTTTAAAGTCTATTTTGTCTGATATGAGAATTGCTACTCCAGCTTTCTTTTGATTTCCATTTGCATGGAATATCTTTTTCCATCCCCTCACTTTCAGTCTGTATGTGTCTCTAGGTCTGAAGTGGGTCTCTTGTAGACAGCATATATATGGGTCTTACTTTTGTATCCATTCTGCCAGTCTGTGTCTTTTGGTGGGAGCATTTAAACCATTTACATTTAAGGTAATTATCGATATGTATGTTCCTATTCCCATTTTCTTAAATATTTTGTGTTTGTTAGTGTAGGTGTTTTCCTTCTCTTGTGTTTCTTGCCTAGAGAAGTTCCTTTAGCATTTGTTGTAAAGCTGGTTTGGTGGTGCTGAACTCTCTCAGCTTTTGCTTGTCTGTAAAGGTTTTAATTTCTCCATCAAATCTGAATGAGATCCTTGCTGGGTAGAGTAATCTTGGTTGTAGGTTTTTCTCCTTCATCACTTTAAGTATATCCTGCCACTCCCTTCTGGCTTGCAGAATTTCTGCTGAAAGATCAGATGTTAACCTTATGGGGATTCCCTTGTGTGTTATTTGTTGTTTTTTCCCTTGCTGCTTTTAATATGTTTTCCTTATATTTAATTTTTGACAGTTTGATTAATATGTGTCTTGGCGTGTTTCTCCTTGGGTTTATCCTGTATGGGACTCTCTGTGCTTCCAGGACTTGGTTAACTATTTCCTTTCCCATATTAGAGAAGTTTTCAACTATAATCTCTTCAAATATTTTCTCAGTCCCTTTCTTTTTCTCTTCTTCTTCTGGGACCCCTATAATTCGAATGTTGTGCGTTTAATGTTGTCCCAGAGGTCTCTGAGACTGTCCTCAGTTCTTTTCATTCTTTTTTCTTTATCCTGCTCTGCAGTAGTTATTTCCACCATTTTATCCTCCAGGTCACTTATCCGTTCTTCTGCCTCAGTTATTCTGCTATTGATCCCATCTAGAGTATTTTTAATTTCATTTATTGTGTTTTTCATCGTTGCTTGGTTCCTCTTTAGTTCTTCTACGTCCTTGTGAAATGTTTCTTGCATTTTGTCTATTCTATTTCACAGATTTTGGATCATCCTTACTATCATTATTCTGAATTCTTTTTCAGGTAGACTACCTATTTCCTCTTCACTTGTTAAGTCTGGTGTGTTTTGACCCTGTTCCTTCATCTGCTGTGTGTTTTTCTGTCGTCTCATTTTGCTTATCTTACTGTGTTTGGGGTCTCCTTTTCACAGGCTGCAGGTTCGTAGTTCCCGTTGTTTTTGGTATCTGTCCCCAGTGGCTAAGGTTGGTTCAGTGGGTTGTGTAGGCTTCCTGGTGGAGGAAACTAGTGCCTGAGTTCTGGTTGATGAGGCTGGATCTTGTCTTTCTGGTGGGCATGTCCACGTCTGGTGGTGTATTTTGGGGTGTCTGTGGTCTTATTATGATTTTAGACAGCCTCTCTGCTAATGGATGGGGCTGTGTTCCTGTCTTGCTAGTTGTTTGGCATAGGGTGTCCAGCACTGTAGCTTGCTGGTCATGGAGTGAAGCTGGGTCTTGATGTTGAGATGGAGATCTCTGAGAGATTTTTGCCGTTTGGTATTACGTGGAGCTGGGAGGTCTCTTGTGGACCAGTGTCCTGAAGTTGGCTCTCCCACCTCAGAGGTATGGCCCTGATGCCTGGCTGGAGCACCAAGAGCCTTTCGTCCTCACAGCTCAGAGTAAAAGGGAGAAAAAAATAGAAAGAAAGAAAGAAAGAGGCTATAATATAGTGAAGTAAAATAAAGCTATTATAAAGCAAATCTATACAGACAAAATCTCACCCAGAAGCATATACATATACACTCACAAAAAAAGGAAAAGGGGAAAAATTAATATATCCTGCTCCCAAAGTCCACCTCCTGAATTTGGGATGATTCGTTGTCTATTCAGGTATTCAACAGATGCAGGCACATCAAGTTGTTTGTGGAGTTTTAATCCACTGCTTCTGATGCTACTGGGAGAGATTTCCCCTTCTCTTCTCTGTTCGCACAGCTCCCGGCGTTCAGCTTTGGATTTGGACCCGCCTCTGCATGTAGGTCGCCTGAGGGTGTCTGTTCGCTGCCCAGACAGGATGGGGTTAAAGGAGCAGCTGCTTCGGGGGATCTGGCTCACCCAGGCCGCGGGGAGGGAGGGGTATAGAGGAGGCGGGGTGAGCCTGTGGCGTCAGAGGCCGGCGTGACGTTGCACCAGCCTGAGGCACGCAATGCGTTCTCCCAGGGAAGTTGTCCCTGGATCACGGGACCCTGGCAGTGGCGGGCTGCACAGGCTCCCGGGAGGGGCAGTGTGGAGAGTGACCTGTGCTCGCACACAGGATTTTTGGAGGCGGCAGCAGCAGCCCCAGCGTCTCACGCCCGTCTCTGGGGTCCACGCTGATAACCGCGGCTCGTGCCAGTCTCTGGATTCTGCACTGTTAGCCGCGGCTCGCGCCTGCCTCTGGGGTCTGCACTGATAGGGGCGGCTCGTGCCAATCTCTGGAGTTCATTTAGGCAGCGCTCTGAATCCCCTCTCCTTGCGCGCCGTGAAACAAAGAAGCAAGAAAAAGTCTCTTGCCTCTTCGGCAGCTGCAGACTTTTTCCCGGTCTCCCTCCCAGCCAGCTGTGGTGCGCTAACCCCTTCAGGCTGTGTTCACGCTGCCAACCCCAGTCCTCTCCCTGCGATCCAACTGAAGCCCGAGCCTCAGCTCCCAGCCCCGCCCACCCTGGCGGGTGAGCAGACAAGCCTCTCGGGCTGGTGAGTGCTGCTCAGCGCCGATCCTCTGTGGGGGAGTCTCTCCGCTTTTTCCTCTGTGCCCCTGTTGCTGTGGGGTCTGCGCTGATAGCCGCGGCTCATGCCTGTCTCTGGAGTTCGTTTAGGCGGCGCTCTGAATCCCCTCTCCTCGCGCACCAGGAAACAAAGAGGGAAGAAAAAGTCTCTTGCCTCTTCGGCAGCTGCAGACTTTTTCCTGGACTCCCTCCTGGCTAGCTGTGGTGCACTAACCCCTTCAGGCTGTGTTCACGCCGCCAACCCCAGCCCTCTCCCTGGGATCTGACCGAAGCCCGAGCCTCAGCTCCCAGCCCCGCCCGCCCCGGCGGGTGAGCAGACGAGCCTCTCGGGCTGGTGAGTGCTGCTCGGCGCCGAGCCTCCGTGCGGGAATCTCTCCGCTTTGCCCTCTGCACCCCTGTTGCTGCGCTCTCCTCCGTGGCTCCGAAGCTTCCCCCCTCTGCCACCCGCAATCTCTGCCCGCGAAGGTCCTTCCTAGTGCGTGGAAATCTTTCCTCCTTCACAGCTCCCTCCCACTGGTGCAGGTGCCGTCCCTATTCTTTTGTCTCTGTTATTTCTTTTTTCTTTTGCCCTACCCAAGTACGGGGGGAGTTTCTTGCCTTTTGGGAGGTCTGACGTTTTCTGCCAGCGTTCAGTGGGTGTTCTGTAGGAGCAGTTCCACGTGTAGATGTATTTCTACTGTATCTGTGGGAAGGAAGGTGATCTCCGCGTCTTACTCTTCCGCCATCTTCTCCCACCTCCTCATTGTGGTTTTGCTTTGCATTTCCTTGATAATTAGTGATGTTGACTTCTTGTCAGGTCCCTGTTGGCCATTCTGTATATATTCTTTGGAATAACATCTATTCATATCCTCTCTCCATTGTTTAATCAGGTTGCTTGTTTTTGAAGTTGAGTTATATGAGTTCTTTGTATGATTTGGACATTAAGACAATGTCAGATATCATTTGCAAATATCTCATCCCATACTGTAGTTGACTTTTTTGTTTTATAGATAGTTCCTTTGCTGAATAAAAGCTCTTTAGTTTGATGCAGTCCCATTTGTTTATTTTTGCTTTTAGTTCCCATGGTTATGGAGACATATACAAAAAAATATTACTAGGACTGATGTCAAAGAGCATACTGCCTATATTTTCTTCTTTGAGATTAATGAGTTCGGGTCTTACATTTAAGTTTTTAATCACTTTTTAGTTAATTTTTGTATATGGTGTGAGAAAGTAGTAAGGTTTGATTCTTTTGCATGTACCTGTCCAGTTTTCTCAACATCATTTATTAAAGAGGCTGTCTTTTCCCCATTGGATATTTTTGCCTACTTTCTCATAGAATTGATTGTCCATATAAACATTGCTTTATTTTTTGGCTCTCTATTTTGAACCATTCATTTATGTGTGTGTTTTTGTGCTAGTGCTAAACAAATGTTGTGTGATGACTGTAGCTGTAGTAGAGTTTGGAATCAGGGAACATGATACCTCCAGCTTTGTTCATCTTTCTCAAGATTGTTTTGGTGATTCAGGGTATTTTGTGTTTCCATATAAATTTTAGAATTATTTATTCTAGTTCTGTGAAAAATGTAATTGGTATTTTGATAAAGACTGTAGTGAATCTGTAGGTTGCCTTTGGTAGAATGATCATTTTAACAGTGTTAATTCTTCAAATAAATGAATACAGTATATCTTTCCATTGGTGTAGTCCTTAAGTTCTTTCATCAGTGTGTCACAGTTTTTAGAGTACATGTCTTTTACCTCCTTAGTTAGACTTATTCCTAGGTATGTTATTCTTTTTTGATGTGATTGCAAATGGGATTGTTTTCTTATTTCTCTTTCTCATTAGTGTACAAAAATGCAACAGATTTTTATATGTTCATTTTGTGTCCTGGTCCTTTCTCAATTTATTGATGAGTTCTAGTAGTTTTTTAGTGGTGTCTTTAGGATTTTCCATTAATAGTATCATGTCATCAGCAAACAGTGACAGCTTTATTTCTTCCTTTCCAACTTGGATTCTTTTTATTTCTTTTTTGCTGATTGTCATGGCTAGGATCTCCAATACTAGTTTGAATAAAAGTGGTGAGAGTGGACATCCTTGTCTTATTCCTGATCTTAGAGGAAATGCTTTCATCTTTTAATTGTTGAGTATGGTGTTTGCTGTGGGCTTGTCATACATGGCCTTTATTATGTTGAGGTATATTCCCTCTGTACCTGCTTTGTGGAGAATTTTATCACAAGTGGATATTGAATTTTGTCAAAAGCATCTATTATGATGATCATATGATTTTTATTCTTCAATTTGTTAATGTGCTATATCACATTAATTGATTTGTGGAAACTGAACCATCCTTGTATATCTGGGATAAATCCCACTTGGTCATGATGTATGATCCTTGTAATGTATAGCTGAATTCAATTTACTACTATTTTGTTGAGGATTTTTGTATCTATATTCATTAGTGATATTGGCCTGCAATTTTCTTTTTCTGTGATAATCTTGTCTGGTTTTGGTGTCAGGGTGATGCAGGTCTTCTAGAATAAGTCTGGAACCATTCCCTCCTCTGAAATTTTTTGGAACAATTTGAGAAGGATAGGTGTTAACTTTTCTTCAAGTGTTTGGTAGAAGTCATTCCTCCTCAACTTTTATTTGTTGGAAGTTTTTAAATTACTGATTCAATTTCATTACTGATAATCGGTCTCTTCATATTTTCTATTTCTTCCTATTTCAGTCTTGGGATTTTGTAAATTTCTAGGAATTTGTCCATTTCTTCTAAGTTGTCCATTTAATTGGCATATAATTGTTTGTAGTAATCTCTTGTAATCCTTTGTATATCTGTGTGGTGTCAGCTGTAACTTCTCCCTTTTCACTTTTTTTGATTTGGGTCCTCTCTCTTTTTTCCTTCATGATTCTGGCTAAGAGATTTACTATTTTTGATTATCTTTTCAAAGGATTAGCTTTTCGTTGCATTGATCTTTTCTTTTTTCTTTTTTTTTTTTTAGTCTCTATTTTGTATATTTCTGCTCTGATTTCATTCTTTCTTTCTTGCCACTAACTTTGGGTTTTGTTGATTCTTCTTTTTCTAGTTCTTTTAGGTGTAACTTTAAATTGTTTATTTGAAATTGTTCTTGTTTCTTGAGGTAAGTCTGAATAGCTATAACTTCCCTCTTAGAATCACTCTTGCTCATCCCATGGATTTTTTTCTGAGTTTTATGGTTTATTAACACAAACACAATGTGCACATGAGCTATCTATTCATTTTCTTTGTTATGCAGGCTGGCATTGGGATTGGTGACTCTGATGGCCAGCTGGGCTGCTCTTTCCACAGTGGTTTTGCATTTCTTGGAGGAGACACTGTGAACGATCTCAGCACAGTAAGATTTTTTGCACCTTATCAGCACTTCAAGCTTGTTGACATTGTGGACCAGGAACTTCCAGAAGCACAAGTGCTTTATTTTCTTGTTGCTCCCATAACAGATGTGGAGCATCAAGATCTGACCCTTGAATCTCCTGCACACCCTGTTTTCACTGCCTCTGGGTTTCTACCAGTTACACTTAATTTTGACATGTTGGTCTGACTGGTGCTGGATAAACTTCTTGGTCCTCTTTCTGATGATCTTGGGCTACACAAGGGGTCTGAGGGCAGCCATGAGGCTGAGTAGGTGATGGTTGCCATCTCTGTAGGCAGTGCTGAGGAAGAGCCATCATATTGATTTTGGATCATTGTGTTTTCATTTGTCTCCAGGTATTTTTTGATTCTCTCTTTGATTTCTTAATTGACCATTTGGTTGTTTAGTAGTATACTGCTTCCACATATTTATGGTTTTCTGCAGTCTTTTTGTGTGTGTGTGTGTGTTTGATTTCTAGACTCATAGCATTGTGGTCAGAAAAGATACTTGATATTATTTCAGTTTTCTTAAATTTACTGAGACTTGTTTTGTGGCCTTGCATGTGATCTATCCTGGAATATGTTCCTTGTTCACTTGAAAAGAATGTGTATCCTCTCTGCTTTGGGATGGGCTGTTCTTTATATATTTATTAAGTCCATCTTTTGTAATGTGATTTTTAAAGCCACTGTTTCCTTATTGATTTCTGTATAGATGATCTGCCCTTAGATATAAGTGGGGTGTTCAAATTCCCTAGTATTATTGTGTTATTGTCAATGTCTTTATTTTTATCTGTGAATATTTGCTTTATGCCTTTAGGTTCTCCTATGTTGGGTACATATATATTTTCAATTGTTATATTCTTCTTGGACTGATCCCTACATCATTATGTAATGTCCTTGTCTCTTGTTAAAGTCTTTGTTTTAAAGTCTATCTAAGTATAGATACTCCAAATGTACTTTTATTTCCATTTGCATGAAATAACTTTTTCATCCCCGCATTTTCAGTTACTGTGTGTCTTTAGATCTCAAGTGACTCTCTTGTAGACAACATATATATGGGTCTTTTTAAAAAATGTATTCAGCCACTCTTTTTGATTAAAGCATTTAGTTCATCTACATTTATAGTAATTTTTGACAGGTATGTACTTATTGTCATTTTTAAATTCTTTCCCTGATTTTTTTGTGGTTCTGTTTTGTTTCTTCTTCTTTTGCTCTCTTCCCTTGTGGTTGCTGACTATCTTTAGTGTCATGTTTGGATTCATTCCCCTTTTTGTGTGTTTATCTATTATAGATTTTTGGTTTGTGGTTACCATGAAGTTTACATGCAGACTACTTTCACTGTATAATTGGTTTTACCAATGAGATTTTCCTTTTTAATTTTTATATTTCCAGTTGTGGACTTTTCTTTTGTGTTTAGAGGAACCCCTTTAACATTTCTTACACAGCTGGTGGACTGGTGCTAAACTCTTTTAGCTTTTGCCTGTCTCTAAAATTTTTGATCTCTCCTTCAAATCTGAATGATACTGTTTCCAGGTAGACTATTCTTGATTGTAAGTTTGCTCCTTTCCTTTTATCACTTTAAATAGTCCACTCACTTATGCCTTGCAGAGTTTCTGCTGAAAAGTCAGCAGATAGGCTTTTGGTAGTTTCCTAGTTTTTAACTTGTTGTTTTCCCCTTGCTGTTTTGTTCCCTCTTTACCTTTAATTTTTGTCATTTTAATTACCAGGTGTTTTGGTGTGGTTCTCTTTGAGTTGATTCTGTTTGGGAATCTCTGCTATTCCTAGAGCTGGGTGTCTGTTTCCTCTCCCAGAATAAGGAAATTTTCAGCTTATATGTCTTAAAATATGTTCTCTGTTCCTTTCTCTCTCTCTCTCTCTCCTCCTTCTGGGACCCCTATAATGTGAATGTTAGTACACTTGACGTTCTCCCAAAGGTCTCTTTAACAGTCCTCATTTCTTTTTATTCTTCTTTCTGTCCAGCTTCAGTGATTTCTTCTACTCTGTCTTCCAGCTCCTGATCCATTCCTTTGTGTCTTCTAATTTACTATTGACTACTTCTCATGTCAGCCTGCTGGTGAGTGGGGCTGGATCTCAACACACCTGGCTGAGAGGGCCAAAATGTCTCAGAGCTTCTGTTGGGTTGCTGGTAGATGGGTCCAGGGTACACAGGGGACTCCATTTAATGCTAGCCCACTGGTGGGAGGATCCAGGTCCCTGGGTCTCTGGCTTCAGGGTCCTGTGGGTCCTGGGACTCATGTCAGCCCACTGGTGGGCAAGACAGTTTCCTGATTCAGTGGTTGCAGGGCCTGGGGTATTCTGAATCTTGTGTCAGCCCTCTGTTGGATAAGGCTGGATCCCAGAGTGGCCAGCTGAGGATCCCCAAATTTTCCAAGAGCTAATATTGGCCTGATGGTGGGCAAGCCAAAGGTTCAGGGCATCCTGTGGTTGATGCCCACCCATGGTGGGTGAGGCTAGTCCCTGGAGCTAGTGCCAGCTAGGAACCAACCAAGTCCTAGGTTCTCTGGTTGCATGGCTCAAGTGCCTGGAGCTGGTGTTGGTCCACTGGTGTGTGTGGCCAAGGCCCAGGGGTTCCTGGGGATAGTGCTGGCTCACTGGTGGGTGAAGCCTGGTCCCAATGTCTCTTGCAGAAGGACCCTGACTGTTCTAGTGTTGGTGTGTTGGCCCACTGATGTGCAGGCCCAGAGCCCAGGGTGTCCTGAGTATGGTGCCTGCCCACTGATGGGTGAGGTTGGTCCCAGAGTTACTGCCAGCTCTATGGTGAATGAAGAGGGTCCTGGGGTACCCAGCTGTAGGGCTCTGCAGGCCCTTGAGCTAGTGCCAGAACACTGATGTGTAGGGCGGTATCCTGGGTCCTCTAATGGACAGGGCCATGTTACAGGATGACTGTGGGCTTAGGGTGTCTTAAGGCAGCCAGCCTGCTATTGGGTGAGGCTGTGTCCCTGACTGGCTTGTTGCTTCTCCTGCAGTATCACAGTACTAGTGTTGACAGGTTGATGTGTGGGTCTCAGGCCCAGTGCTAATAAGCTAGAGGGAGCATTCCAAAGTGGTGCTTCCCAGCACATCTGTCCTCATGGCAGAATAAGCTCCCAAGATGGCTGCTGCTAGTCTCTCTGTCCCCAGAAGGCTCTCCAAGATCAGCAGGTGGGTCTGACCCAGGATCCTTTCAAATTATTGTCTCAATCCTGGGTTCTGGAGTGTGTGAGGTTTTGTGTTTACCCTTTAATAGTGGCATTCTATTTCTTACAGCCTTCTGCCTCTCTTGAAAATAAGCACCACTGTCCTTCAAATCCAAATATTCTAGGGGCTCATCTTCCTAGTGCAGGACCCCTGGGCTGGGCAGGCCAATGTAGAGCTCAGACCCCTTGCTTCTTGAGAAAAACCTCTGCAATTGTACTTATCTTCTTGTTTGTGGGTTGCCCACTTGGGGATGTCTATACTACATTTCTGCCCCTCCTACTCATCTCATCATGGTGCCTTCTTTATATCTTTAGTTGTAGAAGATCTTTTCTGCTGTATTTGGGTCTTTCTCATCAATAGTTGCTCTGTAAATAGCTGTAATTTTGGTATGCCCATGGGATGAGGTGATGTCAGGGTCTTCCTACTTCATCATATCGGCCACAATTCCAACCAGGCATTGTTTTTATTGTTGTGTCCTGTGCCTGCTTTTCATTTCAGCATCAAGTGTTAGCTTTATTGTGTTTTCATATAACATTTTGCCTGAAGTTAAATCACTTATACTTTCATTGTCTGAGTGCATTATCTGTATGAGAGAATTGAAACCTGGCTTTTTGGCTAAATTATCCCATAAAATTTCAAAAATTAAAAAGTAGTATTACTCATTCAAACAGTGACAGCAGTGCATTCAAAGAAATAAGAATAAATATTAAAAATTCTTTGCATGATAATTTCTTCAGAGTAATCCAATTCAAATACATTTATACTTACCAGTGTTTAATTACACTTTTTGGAATCACTTTACTTGCACTCATATGCCTTATAAAGGAGGTGTTTAATAGACTCATCTACCATAACCACAGCTAACATAACATATTCAAAATTAAGCCTGAAAGTCAATAATATATATCTAAGTAATTTAACTTAGGAGTTAATAGTAAATTTATTTTTGAATTGATAGTGAAATTAACTACAAAAATGGAATATTTTCTGGAGTTTAAAAAAATTGCCCTCTAAAATTTCATTTTATATTGGTGTTATTACTCACAGGCTTCTACATAAGTCAATGGCCTTGATGTGTGAATACAGAATCCATGGCATTATGGTGAGGACTTTTATTATGTGAAGTATGGAAGTGGTAACAAGAATACAAGCCCTGCAAACCTGAAGTGCAAAGCATTTCTTACCAAAAATCTGCCTGAGAGTTTTGAGAAGGTAGTTCTTCTTAAACTACCTTACCTGTGAAGGCCTGCCTTATTTGTTCTCTCAGTGTGTTATAAGTGCTACTTTTAGAAAATAAAAATAAAAATAACGTGTAGGAAAATGAAATACAAACACAAGAATGATATATAAAATGCAATTGAGTCCCTCATTTTTAATTATTATATTCCACAGACATAAATTTAATTTTATAAATTGATCCAAGCATTTTTACATGCTCACTCTCAATTTTACTACTCATTGCCAACAGGTATCAAACAGTTGCTGAACTGATGTAGGTTCATGGACCACATTTTGAGTTGCATTGCTCTAGGCCTTCCTGTTTCTGAACCCAATTTCAAAGTGTGATGCATTTGGAAAATAAATTTAGTCCATAAGAACAGGGGTTATTATTGTTCTCACTCTGACTTAAAGTTTCTGTATTTAGCACAGTGCCTAGCACTCAATTTCAAAGTCAGTAAAAGACATTGGAATTTAATACGTAAGAATAAAGCCTGAAAAAATAATGGATTTTATTTTGTAATATCCATCAAGTCATACTCTCATTTTAATCCAGATCCATATTTTCATATTTAGTCCCAGGTATGTTATAATTAGAAGACAATGCCAGTCCAAAGGTTCTCTGGTGTAGTATGCCAGGAGGCAACTGTGTATTACAGAAATGACAGAAAGTGATTTATGTAAGTTTTAACGTAGGCAGAGAAAGAAGACAATGGTTTTGGACTCCTAGAAATAATAGCAAACCCTGCTGAGAATTTCTTATCTCCAAAATCTTAGCCTCTAAGCTTCCAGTATCTGTTCTCAGGTTTTTATTGTTTCTACTCATGACCTTACTCCCACACCAGCTCTTCTGCTATCTTATCAATACTTTAAGGCCATCGCCACACTTTTCTCTTCTGTGTAAAGGTCCTTTAGATTTTAATTTTCACTCCTTTTTTTTTTCTTGTTCAGAGTAGACTAAAATTGAAACACTTTTTCTATTAACTACACTTTCTCTTTGGAAGTGTCGATTTCTTTCTCCCTTTGCCTAAAATATGTTTAAACATCTACCATACTTAAAAGTCCTGTATAGATCTTATAATTAACGTCATTCTTCCACCTTTACTATATTAACCTCTTCTTAACAAAGTAGCCTTAAATTTCTCCTCTCCCTCATCTCTCATTTGTACGTTAACCCACTGCAATTTAACTTCTGTCTCTAATTTTAAATTGAAATTGTGAAGATCACCAGGAACGTCATCAGTTCCCCCAGAGATGGAAATATGTCCCATGTCATCTTTCTTGATGTCTATGTTTTGTCTGTCTATCTTTATGTCTATGACTTTTTGTGTAATATCAATGTCTAGTGATTGACTTCATATCTCTACCAGGTAAAACCTGACTCCATCTTGGATGATGTTGCATGCAAACAATAAAAATTAGCTCATTTATATCCTGGAATCTTTAGTTCACTTAATTTCATATTTTTATTAGGCATTTTTGTAATATCGTATTTCCAAACATGACATATCCTAGGTAAAAGAACATAGACTCACGTTTTAAGGTTGTGGTTTGCCTCCCTGAGTTTGTGCCCACCTGTCTTCGTAAACCTTTACTGTTTTTTCCATCTTTTTGATGGGATCAGGATCTAGGATCAGAGTCCAAAGTAACTCCCTCTGGGTATAAAATCACTTGAATTTGTCTTAAAAATGTAAGCATATTTGGTCTTTTATTCATAATATATCTGTGCTGGATTTAACTGAAACGTAAATCACTGACTAATAATTTCTTTCTATTATGCTGCATCATGCGTTTTCCAAGGACTTTGGCATTGGGCAAGTTGGGGTTCAAATTCTGGTTCTAATATTTACTAACTGAATTGAGAAAATCGGGTAACCTTTCTATGTCTCAGTTTTTTTGTGTGTTTAAAATGGAAACACTTATGATTTCTACATCAAAGGTTTTTTTTTTTTTTATATATAATTAAAAGACATAATACTTGTAATACTTTTAGAACAGATGTCTAACAAATAGAAACTGGTCAATAAATATTAGTGACGATTATGATATTCACTGTTTGGGACACATAACTGTTGTGTAACATCTAAAATTAAGGTCCACAACATTTTAAATCAACTATACTCCAATACAAATTTAAAAAAAAATAAAATAGTGTGTACAGGTCAATCCCAAACTCCCAGTCTATCCCTCCCCACCACTCTTCCCCCCAGTAACCATAAGTTCATTCTCTAAGTCTGTGAGTCTGTTTCTGTTTTGTAAATAAGTTCTTTTGTATTATTTTTCTCATATAGATTATATGAGAAATTATTATAGATTATAGATTCCTCATATAAGTGATATCATATCATATTTGTCTTTCTCTGTCTGACTTACTTCACTTAGTATGATAATTTCTAGGTCCATCCAAACTCTTGGGAGTTTGGGATTGACATGTACACACTACTATATTTAAAATAGATAACCAACAAAGACCTACTGTATAGCACAGGGAACTCTGCTCATATTATGTAATAACCTAAATGGGAAAATAATTTGAAAAAGAATGGAAAAAAATAAAAAAATTTAAATTAAAAAAATAAAATTAAATTAAATTAAGGTCCAATATTATGTGCTGCATTGACATCCAAAACCAGGAGAATCTTGAATGGCCTAAACATAAGTTCTCTCATGACTCTACTCCTATGGTAAAGTTCCCTAACCAAACAATCCTCTTAATGAAGAGGATCAGGAATAGTTCCTGCTTATCCCTAAGGACATGGTTTCAGTTCCTGCAGCTCATAAAATTATTTAAATAAGTAAATCACATCCTTCCTTAGGAACCAAGGGTCATCTCACTCTCTTAATACTACAAAATCTGCCTCCCACAGCCCATAGTTATTCACTCTGTTCCTGAATGCAACCCCTGTGTTTCTCTGTGCAGCATGCAGTATCCTTCTCCCTGGACTTTACAACTCATGTGACTAATATACTTCACAGTATGTGACTAATAAACTGCTATTTATCTCATGTATCTAGTGTCAGATGTCCTGTGTCCTGTCCATTCTGTGATGAAGCAAGTTTGCACAGAGGACTTTATATGGACATAGAGGAAAAATAAAGAAAGGGAGACAAAAATCCAGAAGAAAATAGAGAGTTAACAAAAAATGCTGAGGAGGTCAATAAAGTATAATCTGGTAATAAGAAGTAGATAATTTGGTGCTCCAGTGGATTTTTTTATCATTATTGAGATATAGTTGACATTCAATAAATTGCACACAATAAAGTGTACAATTTGACGAGTTTTGATATATGTACACACCTGTGAAAGCATCATCACCATCAATGAACATATACATTGACTCCAAAAGTTTCCTCACAGCCCTTTGTAATTCATTCCTTCCCCAGTCCCTAGACAACCAGTGATATGTTTTCCAGATCTATAGATCAGTTTGCATTTCCTAGAATTTCATATAAATAGAATCATGCTTCTTTATGGTCTGTTTTCTTGCATTCATCATAATGACTTTTATTTTCATCCACATTTTTACATGCATTAATTTACATGCTGGTAAATATTTAACAATCAGCTCTCTGGTGGTAGTGGGCAAGGGGACTGATTTGTAGCACTCACTGATTTACATGGTGTAATATTTACCCTTATGACTGATTTCAAGCTACTAACATGATGTCACTGATCTCAAAGGTGGGAATAGATTAACACAATCAGATCTCATGAGCCAGTTCTAGCCAAATCCAGCTTATCACTGCATATGTCAATGTTTCATTACTTTATATTATCAAGTAGTATTCCATTGTATGGATTTTTTTTATCCATTCACCTGTTGATAAACATTTGAGTTGCTTCCAGTTTAGAGATATTATAAATAGAGTTACTATGAATATTATTTTATATGCTTTCTTTTCTCTTGGGCAAGTACCTAGGAATGAAATGGCTGGGTCATACTGAAGGTGTATGTTTAACTTGTAAGAAATTGTAAAACTTTTCCAAAGGAGTTAAACCATGTTACATTCCCACCAGCAGTATAAGAATGTCTAAATTGCTCCATATTTTCCCCAACACTTAATATCATCAGTATTTTTTATTTGTATCATTCTAGTGAGAATATAGTATATCAAGTTGTGGTTTTAATTTGCATATAGTGACTAATGATTTGGAACATCTTTTCATGTGCATATTTTGCACCTGCATATCTTCTTTGAAGTGTCTATTAAAATATTTCCCCCTATATAATTTTCCTGTTTCTTTCTAGAAATAGTAGAATTTTAGCTCTCAAACATTGATCTGTATTCCATTTTGAGTTAATTTTTGTATATGATATGAGTTAAGCATTTAATTTCATTTAGTTGGATAAGGTTAACAAATAGATTCAGCTCCATTTGTTGAAATACTATCATTTCCTCATTGCTCAATAGATTTAAAAAAAATTATAGATACTCATATATGACTCTAATAAAAAAAAAGTTATATCTTTGAGGCCTTTGAACTTCAGCTTAAAGAATTTAAATTTCATTGTGAGATGTTACAGAATGTGGACATTTAGAGATTCTGTGTAAAGAAAAATGAGCTGATCAAGTTATATTAATTATTAAACAAATAAGCCTAGACAATATAACAAAGAGATTTGTAACCTTTTATGAGTAGTTTTTAGAGAATTTATCAAGAATTAACAAACCTCCTCCAAGAAAGATGCCTAAAAATGTACACACCCAAAATTTTGCATGCAATATCAGTATTGCCTGAATTGTATCTATGTTCCATCTACTGGTTTGAAGACACTAGTTAAGAAGTATAGGAAAATATTTGTAATAAAAGCAACCCTAAGAAATTCAAATGTAGGAAGGAGACATGTACTGAGACATGTTCCAAGAAGTCAGCCTGCTTAACTTTCATTTCACTGTAGTATAAAGGACAAGGGACCTGAAAGAGAAGATATGGTTGGGAATATAAAGGGTGTAGGAAATAGTGGAGTCAGTGGTGCAGCAAATGAGTGCTGTATTCCAACAGAGAACAAAGAGAGCTCAAAATGTGATCATAATTGTCCTAGTAAGTCTTGCTAGACTTCTACATCATGAAATTATGCGTACAAACCCCATCTCTTTCCACTTTCCCCAATTCCACAACCTGGTTGTTGAGAAGTATATGGATATCAAAAGCTACCTATGAAGTATTAAAGACCACATGAAACAGTGTAAAAACCCAGAAATGAAGCAAAGCTACTATGATTAGCTTTTCAAAATGTTTTGTTGTTGTTTAATTAAGCAGACATCTGCCTGACTAGAGTTTCATACCAGCAGGAATGCAAAAGAGTTTCATTTCCTAACCTAAAATAAATTAACCTCAAAATTAACATAAAACAAAACAATAAAATGATCATAAATCTATTGAAATCATTCTTCCTGTAGAGAATTAGAGGGCAAAGGAGCTTCTTATTTATGCCATTTTCATATATCCTTACGTGTTTTCCTCATATATCATAGAAATGCCCTGAAAATTCCAATATATTGACAACTAGAATCAACTGAATCATTCCCCTTAAAAAATGCTTATTGGTCAAACTGAGTTTTCAACAAGATATAAGTATCAAACCACAGTAATTGATTAAAATAATGATTTTAATGATCACTGTATTAGTATTTAATAAAGTAAACATATAAGTAAATGTGAATTATTTGTTATAAAAGTGTAAGAATATGAATACAACACTTACTTGAAGAAATTTTTTTGTTAGTCCCCATGTTTTGATTTGCAAATTATGGTTATTGCATCTGAACAGATGAAAGCAATTTGTGATATCTCTTTCATAGATCCTAGTGGGATAACCTCCAACCAGCGGGTAACCTACAGGAAGCTTCCAAAATCATTGAAAATCATTGAAAGCTTAGAAAATCCATAAGATACCAAGCTACACAGCAAGAGGAAGCTGAAACACTGGAGAAAAAACATAGCAGTAAATGACAGGTGACATCAGATGTGATTTATTCTTGAGTGTATGCAAGCTACTTTTTACACACTCCTCACATTCTTCAGGAAAGAGGAACATGGAGTTTTGAATCAGCAAGTGTGGGCAGAGCAAAGGTTTATACAGCCATTAGTGCTTGCCCTAATTACAAATAGCCACATGATGTGTGTTTCCAGTACTAGCGTTACACATTGTCTGGGGTCCTAGACAAGGGCCTGATGCCTGCTTCTCCCTCCCCTCACTATATTCCTTGCACAAACGTACTTTTTATCCATTAGATTATACCTGAAATTATACTCCTAGAGTTTTATATAGCCCATCACTGAAGTCCACACTTACACATTTATATCTCAGTGTGAATAGATTAGAAATCAGATTTTGAAATTCTGAGGGAGGTGGTATTGGGGATGGGGGCAATTAAGAGACAGTGGGGATATGGTGAAAAAGAGAATGCCAGCAGGGCATAATGCCAGAAAAATGGGAAGGCTGAGAACCCAAAAGCAAAAGGTGAACTCTCTGAAGAGAGTCCCCTTACTTCTGTGTCTATACCTCCTGGAATAAAACCAAATTGCTGCATTTACAGCTCTGCTGATTTCTTCAGTGTTTGCTTGCATGTCTGTCTCCTTGTGTAACCTCTAAGTTCTTCTAGATCAAGAGTTGCAGCACATGGTGAGAGCTTGGTTTAACCAATAAATAAATTAAATTTAAAAATCTATTTTCCAAGGAGACCTTCAAGATGGCAGAAGAGTAAAACGTGGAGATCACCCTCCTCCCCACAAATACATCAGAAATACATCTACATGTGGAACAACTCCTACAGAACACCTACTGAACGCTAGAAGAAGACCTCAGACTCCGCAAAAGGCAAGAAACTCCTCATGTACCTGGGTAGGGCAAAATAAAAAAGAAAAAAACAGAGACAAAAGAATAGGGACGGGATCTGCACCAGTGGGAGGCAGCTGTGAAGGAGGAAAAGTTTCCACACACAAGGAGGCCCCTTCACTGGTGGAGACGGGGTGTTGCGTCTGGTGGGGGTAAGCTTTGGAGCCACGGAGGAGAGTGCAGTAACAGGGGTGCAGAGGACAAAGTGGAAAGATTCACACACAGAGGATTGGTGCCAACCAGCACTTACTAGCCTGAGAGGCTTCTCTGCTCACCCACCAGGGTGGGTGGGGGCTGGTAGCTGAAGCTCCATTTCGGAGGTAAGATCCCAGGGAGAAGACTGGTGTTGGCTGTGTGAACACAGCCTGTAGGGGGCTAGTGCGCCACAGCTAGCCAGGAGGGAGTCTGGGAAAAAGTCTGGAACTGCTGAAGAGGCAAGAGACTTTTTCTGACTTCTTTGTTTCACTGTGCACAAGGAGAGGGTATTCAGAGCACCGCCTAAACAAGCTCCAGAGATGGGCGTGAGCTGCAGCTATCAGCGTGGACACCAGAGACGGGCATGAGATGCTAAGGCTGCTGCTGCAGCCACCAAGAACCTGTGTGCAAGCACAGGTCACTATCCACATCTTCTCTCCTGGGAGTCTGTGGAGTCTGCCACTGCCAGGGTCCCGTGATCCAGGCACAATTTCCCAGGGAGAACACACGGTGTGCCTCAGGCTGGTGCAACATCATGCCGGCCTCTGCCACCACAGGCTTGCACCACATTCTGTACCCCTCCCACCCCCCGGCCTGAGTGAGCCAGAGAACCTGAATCAGCTGCGCCTTTAACCCCATCCTGTCTGAGAGATGAACAAATGCCCTCAGGTGACCTACATGCAGAGGTGGGGTCAAATCGAAAGCTGAACCCCAGGAGCTGTGAAAACAAAGAAGAGAAAGGAAAATCTCTCCCAGCAGCCTCAGGATCAGCGGATTAAATCTCCAGCATCAACTTGATGTACCCTGCCCCTGTGGAATACCTGAATAGACAACGAATCATCCTAAAATTGAAGTGGTGGAATTTGGGAGCAATGATATATACAAATTTTTCCTTTTTCTCTTTTTGTGACTGTGTATGTGTATGTTTCTGTGTGTGATTTTGTCCGTATAGTTTTGCTTTTACCATTTGTCCTAGGGTTCTGTCTGTCCGTTTTTGTTGTTGTTCTTGTTGTGGTTGTTTTAGTAGAGTTTTTAACACCTGTTATCATTGGTGGATTTGTTTTTTGTTTTGGTTGCTCTCTTCTTTCTATTTTTTTATTATTTTTAAATTTTTTTTTTATTTTTAATAATTAATTTTATTTTTTATACTTCAATTATTATTTTTTCTTTCTTTCTTTTTTCTCCCTTTTATTCTGAGCTGTGTGGAAGACAGGGTCTTGGTGCTATGGCCGGGTGTCAGGCCTGTGCCTCTGAGATGGGAGAGCCAAGTTGAGGACATTGGTCCACCAGAGACCTCACAGCTCCAAATAATATCAAATAGTGAAAAACTCTCAGAGATCTCCATCTCAATGCCAAGATCCAGCTCCACTCAATGACCAGCAAGCTACAGTGCTGGACACCCTATTCCAAACAACTAGCAAGATAGGAACACAATCCCACCCAGTAGCAGAGAGGCTGCCTAAAATCATAATAAGTTCACAGACACCCCAAAACACGCCACCAGACATGGACCTGCCCACCAGAAAGACAAGATCCAGCTTCATCCACCAGAACACAGGCCCTAGTTCCCTCCACCAGGGAGCCTACACAACCCACAGAACCAACCTTAGCCACTGGGGGAAGACACCAAAAACAACGGGAACTACGAACCTGCAGCCTGCAAAAAGGAGACCCCAAACACAGTAAGTTAAGCAAAATGAGAAGACAGAGAAACACACAGCAGATGAAGGAGCAAGGTAAAAACCCACCAGACCAAAGAAATGAACAGGAAATAAGCAGTCCACCTGAAAAAGAATTCAGAGTAATGATAGTAAAGGTGATCCAAAATCTTGGAAATAAAGTGGAGAAAATACAAAAAACATTTACCAAGGACATAGAAGAACTAAAAAGCAAACAAACAATGATGAACAACACAATAAATGAAATTAAATATCCTCTAGAAGGAATCAATAGCAGAATAACTGAGGCAGAAGAACGGGAAAGTGACCTGGAAAATAAAATAGTGGAAATAACTACTACAGAGCAGAATAAAGAAAAAAGAATGAAAAGAATTGAGGACAGTCTCAGAGACCTCTGGGATAACATTCAATGCACCAACATTCAAATTATAGGGGTCCCAGAACAAGAAGAGAAAAAGAAAGGGACTGAGAAAATATTTGAAGAGATTATAGTTGAAAACTTCCCTAATGTGGGAAAGGAAATAGTTAATCAAGTCCTGGAAGTGCAGAGACTCCCATACAGGATAAATCCAAGGAGAAACACGTCAAGACACATATTAATCAAACTATCAAAAATTAAATGCAAAGACAAAATATTAAAAGCAGCAAGGGAAAAACAGCAAATAACATACAAGGGAATCCCCATAAGGTTAAAGGCTAATCTTTCAGCAGAAACTCTGCAAGCCAGAAGGGAGTGGCAGGACATATTTAAAGTGATGAAAGGGAAAAAGCTACAACCAAGATTAATCTACCCAGCAAGGATTTCATTCAGATTTGACAGAGAAATTAACCTTTGCAGACAAGCAAAAGCTAAGAGAATTCAGCACCACCAAGCCAGCTTTACAACAAATGCTACAGGAAGTTCTCTAGGCAGGAAACACAAGAGAAGGAAAAGACCTACAATAACAAACCCAAAACAATTAAGAAACTGGTAATAGGAACATACACACTGATAATTACCTTAAATGTAAATGGATTAAATGCTCCAACCAAAAGACATAGACAGGGTGAATGGATACAAAAGCAAGACCTGTATATAGGCTGTCTACAAGAGACCCATTTCAGACCTAGAGACACATACAGATAGAAAGTGAGGGGATATGAAAAGATATTCCATGCAAATGGAAATCAAAAGAAAGTTGAAGTAGCAATTCTCATAACAGAAAAAAAAGATTTTAAAATAAAGGTTATTACAAGAGACAAAAAAAGAAACTACATAATGATCAAGGGATCAATCGAAGAAGAAGGTATAACAATTGTAAATATTTATGCACCCAACATAGGAGCACCTCAATACATAAGGCAAATGCTAAAGCCATAAATGGGGAAACTGACAGTAACACAATCATAGTAGGGGACTTTAACACCCCACTTTCACCAATGGACAGATCATCCAAAATCAAAATAAATAAGGAAACAGAAGCTTTAAATGATACATTAAACAAGATGGACTTAACTGATATTTATAGGACACTCCATCCAAAAATAGCAGAATACACTTTCTTCTCAAGCGCTCATGGAACATTCTCCAGGATAGATCATCTCTTTGGTCACAAACCAAGCCTTAGTAAATTTAAGAAAATTGAAATCATATGAAGTATTTTTCCAACCACAATGCTATGAGACTAGATATCAATTACACGGAAAAATCTGTAAGAAATACAAACAAATGGAGGCTAAACAATACACTACTTAATAACCAAGAGATCACTGAAGAAATCAAAGAGGAAATCAAAAAATACATAGAAACAAATGATAATGAGAACACGACATCCCAAAACCTATCTGATGCAGCAAAAGCAGTTCTAAGAAGGAAGTTTAGAGGAATACAATCCTAGCTTAAGAAACAAGAAACATCTCAAATAAACAACGTAAACTTACACCTAAGGCAATTAGAGAAAAAAGAACAAAAGTCCCCAAAGTTAACAGAAGGAAAGAAATCATAAGATGAAAAAGATATGAAGGAAATTATAGCAAAGATCAATCAAACTAAAAGCTGGTTTTTTGAGAAGATAAACAAAATTGATAAACCATTAGCCAGACTTATCAAGAAAAAAAAGGAGAAGACTCAAATCAATAGAATTAGAAATGAAAAAAGGAGAAGTAACAACTGACACTGCAGAAATACAAAGGATCATGAGAGATTACTACAAGCAACTCTATGCCAATAAAATGGACAACCTGGAAGAAATGGACAAATTCTTAGAAATGCACAACCTTCTGAGACTGAACCAGGAAGAAAGAGAAAATATGAACAGACCAATCACAAGCACTAAAATTGAAACTGTGATTTAAAATATTCCAACAAACAAAAACCCAGGACCAGATAGCTTTACAGGTGAATTCTATCAAACATTTAGAGAAGAGCTAACACCTATCCTTCTCAAACTCTAGTGGCAAGATGGGAATAAAGACACAGACCTAATAGAGAATGGACTTGAGGATATAGGGAGGGGGAAGGGTAAGATGTGACAAAGTGAGAGAGTGGCATGGACATATATACACTACTAAATGTAAAATAGATAGCCAGTGGGAAGCAACCACATAGCACAGGGAGATCAGCTCTGTGCTTTGTGACCACCTAGAGGGGTGGGATAGGGAGGGTGGGAGGGAGGGAGATGCAAGAGGGAAGAGATATGGGAGCATATGTATATGTATAACTGATTCACTTTGTTATAAAGCAGAAACTAACACACCATTGTAAAGCAATTATACTCCAATAAAGATGTTAAAAAACAACCAAACAAACAAAAATGGTAACTAGAAATCTACTCCCCTAATTCTTTACATGTAAATTAGGAAAGCGGTAATGTGAATTTGAAGAGCCGTTTGTTTGAGCTAGAACAATGAATAATGAACAATTATATCCATTTCTTTTCTATAATTCTAATTGATGATAACAAACGAAAGAGGTTTATCAGAGGAAAGAACTCTCTGATGGTGGAGGTTGAGAAAGATTGGAACTGGATAACAACAACAAAAAAGCATTGGAGATTTTTAAATTTTATTTTTACTAATAGTGATTTTTCTCTGTTTTGTTCCTCCCTGGTGCTACAATGGCCTCACCACGTTGAATTGCTTACTGCAACTCTGACAACTCCTGAAGTGTCTTATCTCCAAGTCTCACAGTGGCTGTTCCTTGATCTAAAATGCCCTTCCACACCTCGTTGCTCACTGAATTCCCTTTGGGTCTTTATGAGCATGTTAAAAGCCCCAGTTTCTCATCAAAGCTACAGAATATTGGAGAAGTCACTTCTCTAAGATTCAAAGTCTCCATCTCTAAAATCAGCAAATTGGAAGTGATCTTTATTGTCACTTCTGTTTCTGGTCCTTGAGTTAATTCCACAAGTACAGCAATGTCCATGCACCTTGGAAATTCTACCTCTCCCCATTTTCTAGGCACATTCTTTCAATCATTTATGTTCCTAAGTTGCATTGCATAACTTATATTGTGGTTAAAAAAGAGTTTTGCATATATTTAGTTACCTAACTTTTCCCTCAACTGGACTATGAGTTCATTATGATAGAACTATTTATAAATTTATTCTTCTATTCCCTGATGTTATGCATTTTTAAGTTCTCATGAGTGAATGACCTATTCAAGTTTGAGATAAAGATCTTTAGTAGACACAATAATGTGTCAGTGCATGGCTTAATGTTTTATGTTTACCTGAAAAAGAGAACAGGTAAGAAGAAAAATGGCTGCCTCAAATATCTTCAAATTTGAAACAGAATATTATGGTTTTAAACAGATGACTAACCAATGCTTAAAACTGCCTACAATGAGACATAAAGCAGTAAGTTTCTGTCTTTGGAGGTGTTTCATCAGGGTTTATATGGCCACTCTGAAGGCGTCATGCATGGAATAAAGAGTAATAATAAGTGACTTCTAAGGTCTCCTTTACTATGATTCTTGGGGTCTGTCACTGGAGTTACATGTACCCAATAAGAATGTCTTACACTGTCACAAATATTGGAGGACCAAGAACTCAGAAGATGATTTCTAGGGAGAACAATTATAAATGTTGATGAATCCAGAACACTTTGGAAATGACTGCTCATGCTGAGAGCTTGGAGGGCTAGAGTCATAATGTCTTTTGCACTAGTCTTGGCATCAGAAGCATGAGCTCAGGCTCAGGATGTGTTAATAAAGAGCTGTGAGCTTTTGGCAGGTCTCTTCACTTTCCAGTGTTTCAGATTTATCCTCCAGAAAAATAAAAGGAATTAGACAAGGTAATTTCAAATATAATTGCCAGCTTTAAGTGATTGTATATCAATAGGAACTGAGATATAATTAATTTCTAAAAACCCCAAATGTTGATTATCCAAATCTACATAACTATGAACCAATCCTTTACTTCACAAAATTATTCTTAGTTTTACAAAGTATTTCCTTAGGAAAACATGCTCATGATTATTTATTTATATCAATTTTATTTATACACAGTTTTACTATCATGAAACAAAATTGGTCAGTATAGGGCAAGTAAGAGGTTAGGAGATTATAAACATTATTATCATTTACCATTATTGTATGATTTCTTATATATAAACTACAGTGACTAAAAATGATGATTTTACAACTTTTCTATTATTCACAGAACTATTTATTTATTACTGACTTTATGTCTGCTCCATGAAAAATCTTGGTGACTAAGAAAAAGATGAGACCGTCATGGATCCTTAGAATGAGCTTTAATTGAAATGATAGGCTTCAATGAAGTTTACAGTTTGAAGAAGTCTTTCATTTTATTGCTGGCTTTATTTCTTTAAGAGCTAAATTTTACTTCAATTATCTCTTGAAATTTTATTTTATCTTAAGGAGGAAAAAAAAATCTCTGTCAATAGATAGTAAAAAATGACAGACTTGGGACAGAGATGACATGTCAAGTCAGATAACATGCCAAATCTCAGAAATATTGGAAGTCATAGTTTATCCATTCCACTCTAATTCTTACCCTTACATTTTTATAGCATCCCTACCTCTTGCTCAATTTTTTAATGCCTCAAATTATCCCAGATTTCCATACCATCATGAAAAGTGGTCTTATAAATTCACCCACTTTGACCTGCTCATGATTAAGCTTCTTTAAAATACCAAATCTATTAACTATCTAAGATGAAGAAATTATAACCATATTAAAGTATGTATAAATCCTTACACTTTACAAGGCACTGTTCCCTCATATACTACTGATTATAACCTTACAGCATTCCCTTGAGGTGCATATGTTAGATATTATACATACCTCTTATAAATAGTATGGGAAATGTTTCAGAGGGTCTAAGTGGCCTATTCACAGTCACTGAGCTAATCAGTGGAAGAAGATGAATTCCAACTCAAGTTTATCTATTGTAAAATCCAAGGCTTCAAAAAAAAAAAAAAAGTTTCTACTGTAATAGTTATCCAAGTCAGCCATAGTGGCTTACTTCATCTTGTCTTCTCCATATTGTTTCCTCTTCGTTCTGTTCCTTCTTTATTGATTCACCATATAAACCTTCATTTTATAATTAGAGAAGTCCTAAATTAAGAAAAAAACAAGTAAACCTTGAGGAAGACATCTAGTTTTCAGTGATAAATGGCTAAAACAACCAGCATGACCCAGTATGTAACTATCTATGTTCTTATAGATTTCATGAGACATCTCATCCCAACCTCTTGTTTAATGGATTAAAAATCAGGATCCCAGAAAATCTAAGTGCCTTGAACAATGTCACACATATAATTGGTCATATAACTAAGGCAGAAACTGAAGTTGCCAACGTTAACTCTTGTACATATTTTTTTTAAAGCAAATTATTATTTCCCCCCCTTAATGTTCTCTAGGAAAAGAAGTTCCACAAAGTTCCTCAGTACTCTGTTCTATTGTTTCTTCTCACTAGAATCCTTTCTTTCTGTCCCACCCAACTATAAAACTTCCTAATTTTTTCTATGTCTGTTTTCCTCAGAAAGTAATCAAGAATTTTACTGGAGCTTACTAAGTGAGAGAGTGGCATGGACATATATACATTACCAAATGTAAAATAGATAGCTAGTGGGAAGCAGCCGCACAGCACAGGGAGATCAGCTCGGTGCTTTGTGACCACCTAGAGGGGTGGGATAGGGAGGGTCTGAGGGAGGCGCAAGAGGGAGGAGATGTGGGGATATATGTATACGTATAGCTGATTCACTTTGTTATAAAGCAGAAACTAACACACCATTGTAAAGCAATTATACTCCAATAAAGATGTTAAAAAAAATGTGTAGTACTTCTTGCATTGATGGGGTGGTGATCTGAGTGTCTACTTTCTAATTGCTCAGGCTTCTGTGAGGAATTCACAAGTGGTAAAGGGAAATTTTTGCCTTCTAAAATGTATTGGCTGGACAGCATGTGAAAGAAACTCAGCCATGGTGAAATGACCACTCTTACATGAGGTCAAAAAAGTCAGAGTGTGGTGAACATGAAGGTGCGACACTCAGATCCCTTTAAGGAAAGACTTGCTGCCAGTTTTGAGAAGGGTGGTCAGCAGACAGCTTCTTGTCAGTCCCTGCTCAGCTCCATGGAGCCAGACCTGCCTTTTCCTGAAGTCATGTCCTTCTTACCTCTTCTAGGGCAGCCCAAATCCTATGTCTGCCAAGAGGGGGTAAAATGGTCCCCTCACTTCAGCTTCACAGGACATAGCCCTGATAGGTAATACTCACTCCAGATCTCTGCCAACTTGGTAGAGGCCTGGTCAGGCATGCCTCTACCCAATTCTGTTTTTTCCTGCTTTGAATTTGAATTTTTTCTCTACCCAATTCTGTTTTCTCCTGCTTTCCTTTATAATGATTGCTGATAAACATCTTGCATCCCAACTATTTCAGCATCTTCACCCTAGAAACCACATCTGCAACAGAGAGCTGCCAAGCAGGGAGAACTAAAAAGAGCAGATATGCTCGGAAAGGCAGAATCAGGAGTCAAAAAGGGAGTTATGATAGCTTTACATTTTCTGCTTTTATTCTCCTGAACCCAGCTATATTCTGCCTTTTCATTCTGTGTACCAACCTTGCAGATCAGAATAAATCACTATTATTATTTTTAGTATTAGCTTAATTTAATTCAAATCAGTTTTTGTTTTTAATAACCATAATCAAAATTATAACTGAATATGACTGAAAGCTGTATTTTGTGGTACTGATAGAGACTATAACAAAAACAAAAAGAATAAAAATATTAACATGAGTTTATAAAGACAGGGAAGTAAGATTTCTGTTTGGAGCAGAAGAGACATGACCTCAGCCTGTGACAGGGTGGCCATCTTGCTCTCATAAAGGTACAGCCACCTGAGTGAGGATGACACCAGTAAGCAGAGCCAAGTGGTTGGGAGAGACAATTCCTGCTGATATCGTTGAGCTCCAAGTACAACCCTGCCGGAACCCTTCTGCCTGTGGACTTATTTGTGCTGTCTGTTGCTTCAGAATGGAGACCCACCTGCTTCACTCCCTTCTATGCCTGGTGTCTAAAAGCTGCCCAGCACACAGTAGGGCCTCAGTGAATGTGTGCTGGGTGTGTGGACGCTGTAGGCCACAGACAAGAGTGATCCAGGCAGTGATGAAACACGATAAAGTCTCCCGTTCGTTCACAGATCCCTGCTCCTCCACCTCCTCCTGTGCTTCCTCATGTGGTGAGGTCATGCATGGTGTCCCATCCCCCTCCTCTGGGACTATCTCACTGGGCACCTGAAGCCAGAGATGTCTTATCCAGTGGAAGGTGACCATGTCACTCCCTGCTCATAGACCCCCTGCTCTTTAGAACAAAACCCACAGCCCTCCCTGTGGGACTGTGCTTGGACTAATGAGTGCAACCAGAGGCAGCCATGGCCCAGCCAGCCAGTCTAGACCCAAGGCTCACAGAACAGGAGATGGTCTCATGAGCACAGTGTTCTGTCATCAGGCCTGACTGCTTTCCAGCCCTGAACTGCGGGATGTTTAAGTTTGGAGACACAGAGCACAGTGCACCAGTGGAGGTGGTCTGGAAGCAAGGGGTGCTCATCCAACACCCCACTCCCCAGCCTCACTCCCAACACTCCAGCTTCCTCCTGCACGGATGCCTGCTCTCCAATTCCTGTGGTCAAATCCACATGTTGGGGCCCCGCCCCATGGGGAAAGGGGAGAGCAGAACCCAAATCTTACATGATAGGAAACTCAGCTGCACAGGAAAGTGACCACACCACACAGGTTGGTTCATGGGACCTTGTTATCCTACTACAGACCTCTCAGTCATAATTTTTTTTATCTTTCAATGAGAATTTTATTTATTAATAAAAATTACATGTATTGAAGGTGTGCAACATGATGTTTTGATATAAATATACATTGGGAAATGATTTAGTAAAAAAAATTAACATATCCACCACAAAAAGTTATCATTTTGTGTGTGTAGCAAGAACACTTAAGATCTACTCTCTCAGCAAATTTCAAGTATACAGTGTAGTTAGGTAATAATTTTTTTAATAAAGCAAACAACCCAGGACAAAGAGGTATCCAGGATCAAGTTTATAAAGAGCCCTTCAATTAATGAAATGATGTATCTGTGGCAATTCCTTTCTAAAGACACCTGAAATCCTTACTTCTTTAATACTAGTTAAGCTCAGGGTAAACTATAGAATAATTTTATGACATTTCCCATAATTAACACTGGTCGCAGGGACCAAAAGTTCCCCTTGGACCTTAAGAAAATGTTTGGTAATGTTAGTGCCAGAATGTAATACACAATTTCTGCATTTCTGCCCTGCAATGCAGCAATTGTTGCCGTTAGGAGTCATCGTGATAATTCTCTTAGGTCATTTTTCCATTTAGTTGTTCTCATTATCTCCAAGTACTGCGTGACTACATGCTTCTCAAACTGGAAAATGCATAGCCCCAATTTTGTGAAGGGAGGATGCAAAACAAAGTGTTTGTGATACATCTTTCTGGAGCATCAAGTTTATTGACAAAAATTGGAAGAACAAAGTAGCTGACAAGAACTATCCCCCTCCTCCACCAACATGGAAGACAGAATGAGGGAAAGTGCCCCAGGAGATGCAGTTCAGTCTCTTAAGTTTCACCTAAGTGGGGACTGAGGGGGCAGACCTGCAGTCAGGGTGGCCTCTACTCTGGTCCTTCAGGCGACTCCAAACCATCCTCTGAGCTGGCCATGTTTTGGATATGATGCTTCTGAAGGCCTTGGATGTGCTGGATAACCTCTTGATTTGAATCCCATGCAGAGAACACTCCCATCATCCACTGGACCAAGTCCCAGGGAGCACGGCCTGACCTTCCTGCTTTAGCCATCCATTCGGTATTACATTGGGCTCACTTTATTTTGACACTTCTTGCTGGGCAGCCTGCAACATAGGTGTTTTAAAATAAAGTTCCAGAATCTCCCAGCCACCCCCTGCTGTTTCTGGCTGTGGCCAGAGGGAGCAGCTGGGGACACTCGATCAGGCTCCCCAGCATGGGAGGAATTCCCAGAGTTGGACACACCCTGAGAGCAGTTGGTTCCTTCTTGAGCTCCAGTTCTGCTACTGGTACTGCCGATGGAGGGGGATGCCCCAAGCCCACACTGGGGGGACTGGGATGGGGGTGGCAGTCATCACCTCCAGGCTAGGTGGGGAATTGGTAGGCTCTCTGGCCTTCTGCCCTGACTCCTGGTCCTCCTGAAGTCACTCATTTTCTCCCTGTTACAGCCATGTGGGGTTAAGAGGCTCACTCTTCACAGACACTTCAGGACTTGGGGAGGCTCAACCCTGTGGCTACTGAGGTTAGTGGAAGGGGAGGGCCTCATAGTGATGGTGCAGACCCAACCTTGTGTTCCTTGGAGCTCATGCTGTCATGCCTCCTGCCTGTTCCTGAGTGGTGAACCTGGTTCCACCCCAATCCCAGGGGCTCTTGTCAGAAGACAGCTCATTGTACAGCCTGAGTGGTTCCTCCTGGCCCATGTTCACCCATGGATGCCTCATTAGGTCACTTAAAGTGCCTCTGTTCCTGGGGTTGAGGGTCATCATTGTTTTCAAGAGATTTTCTATCTCTAAGGAGAGATAAAAGGGGATATAATGTTGCCCTTTCAAGGTTTGCTGCCCAGCTCCCAAAAGTTCTCTCCTCCAAAGGACAGGGACTCAGTCACCATAAAGTAGAGAACCACCCCCAGACTCCTCTCATCCACCAAGGGAGTTGCATAGTTCTGGCCCAGGAAGAGTTCTGGGGCAGCATGAATGGGGCTGCCACAGAAGATATCAAGCTTGTCACACTTGTTACACTCATTGCTGAGGCCAAAGTCTGTAATTTTCATGTTCATCGTGGCATCAAAGAGGAGGTTCCCTGGCTTCAGGTCCTGGTGCATGATGCCCATCTGGTGGCAGTGCTGC